>NW_022994388.1:0-56377 GCF_012275295.1 Melopsittacus undulatus | reverse complement strand
GCATGTTCATTTGTTTTTTGATTTTGGTTTGGGTTTTTTTTTTTTTTTTTAATTTCTGATATAGCTGCTTCCCTGATCTTATCTGCACAATATGGAGCTTTATGTTTTTGTCTGTTGGTTGGTTAGGTTTTTTCCTAGTCTATTTTGTAGCGCTCGTCATTGAATTCTCTTCACTGACACAGGTTTCTAGTTGTGTCTGTGAACTATATGAGGTCCCAACTGTAAATAAAAACATAGTTCATTTGTTTTCTATGAGGCTTTTGGAGCTGACAGGACTTTTTACAGAGTTCAGTGGGAGATTCAGAATAGGCCTCATTTGTAACTGATTTAGTTTTCCCTGTAGTCCAGTTTCTAAGTAACATTTATGAAAAAATACTTCATGGAAAAAGTGTACAGCTATCATAAATGCCAATTTGCCACACATTTATTATTATCCAATAGAACAACCATGTAGTTGGCAACAGTATTACCATGAAATGCTTTTATCTTACACAAGCGTGAGAATCTGTAAAGTAACTCATGTTTCCCTATACAACCACTTTCTCTCTTACATACAGACTCATATGATAGCATAACTGAAATCTTTTTTTCAGACTTGTGTTTTCCCTTTTTTTTTCCTATTTATTTTTTTTTAAGTGAAAGAGGACACATTTTATAAACACATTATTTCTCTGACCAAATTACCTGGACATTTTTAGTTATAATTTAATTCAATATCTTTTTTTTTTCTGTAGAATATGTAAGAGACCCATTACTTTCCTTTTACATGTCCAATTCTGCAATTACAAAGAGTCCTAATTCTTAGAAGAAAATTATGTCCCTGTCTCAGATTTTCCTATGTTTCTTTTTTGGTTTAAAAGACCATAGAATGTAATAGGAATAAGCTCAATGGACTGAAAATGCTGTATTAGAGAATGAAAGAATTTCTATACAGTTTACTACATTACAATTTTAAAAGGAACACTCTTTGTAATTTAGAAAGGAATATTTTTCCTATAAAAGTCTGGCTTAGGTAGAAAGTAATTTACCACTACTTAGATCTATATTATTTTTCTTTGAATAGCTTATTGATCACAAGAAATCCTACTACATATCATAGAAACTATAGAATAGTTAGGGTGGAAAGGACCTTAAGATCACCTCACACTAAACTATGTAACCAAGGCCAGAATGGAGCATTCACAACTTCCCTGGGCAACCCATTCCAGTGCCTCACCACCCTAACAGTAAAGATATTTCTTCCTTATACTCCAATCTAAAGTTCCCCCTGTTTAAATTTTACCCGCTACCCCTTGTCCTGTCACTACAGTCCCTAATGAAGTCCTGAAGTCCTCCCCAGCATCCCTATAGGCCCCCTTCAGATACTGAAAGGCTGCTAGGAGGTCTCCACACAGCCTTCTCTTCTCCAGGCTGAACAGACCCAACTTTCTCAGCCTGTCTTCATACAGGAGGTGCTCCAGTCCCTTGATCATCCTCATGACCCCATCTCTGGACTTGTTCTAACAGTTCCATGTCCTTTTTATGTTGAGGACACCAGAACTGCACTCAACACTCAATACTCCAAGTGAGGTCTCACCTCCTTCAACCTGCTGATCACACTCCTTTTGATGCAGCCCAGATATGGTTGGCTTTCTGGGCTGAGAATGCACACTGAAGCTGGCTTGTGTTAATTTTCTCATCAACCAACACCCCCAAGTCCTTCTCCTCAGAGCTGTTCTGAATCTCTTCTCTGCCCTAACCTGCAGCTGTGCCTGGGAATGCTCTGACCCAGGTGTAGGACCTTGCACTTGGCATGGTTAGACTTCATAAGGTTGGCATCAGCCCACCTCACAAACGTGTCAAGGTCCCTCTGAATGGCCATTCCTTCCCTCCAGTGTATTAACCGAACCACACAGCTTGGTGTCCATTGGCAAACTTGCTGAGGGCACACTCAATCGCACTGTCCATGTCACCAACAAAGATGTCAAACAAGACCTGTGCCAACACCGATCCCTGAGGGACACCACTACTAACTGGTCTCCAACTGGACACTGAGCCATTGACCACAACTCTTTGCATGTGTCCATCCTGCCAGTTCTTTACCCCTGAGTGGTCCATCTATCAGATTGATGTCTTTCCAGTTTAGAGACAAAATATGAGACATAAGCCTCTATCTTGTGTGTTAATGTCTATTCTGAAATTTCTTTCTTTTTAACCTTCTGTTTTGTTTCACATTATGCATCATTTATTTTTATTCTGTTCTTGAAAGCATGATTTTTTGATTAGTTTTTGCTACTTGCAAGAGAAACTCAGTCTACTAGATAGTTATTTATACTGTTCAAACACCTTGGATATTTGTTTTTAAAACCTTTATATTTTTTATTTTGTATATCATCAGCAAATCATTATTTTTTTCTTAAAAAGAGATTATTTTTTTTATTTTACAATAACCAACCCCTCTGGCATTTTATTTCTCTAGAAAGGGAGGACTGGAGGTTAGAATATGCCTCCAGTTTCAACTTGGGCCATTGCCTAATGGTTTGACTATCATTCCAGGATATCCAGATGCCAATCTGAACCTCTGGAAAGCAGAGGTGGCCAAAGGCTCCTGGATCAGTGCTATCACCATTCATTCATTAATCAAAACATAGAAACCTATTCTAGTAATTCCTTCTTTTTGTTCAATAGGCTAATTTTAAAGTAGCCACAAACTATACATAGTGAAAATATAGAAGAGCCAGAGTTCTGCTACTGAAGCTTATGCTGAATCATGAGACGAAACAGTTGTATAAGCTGGACTTCAGGCACAGAAAGATCAGACTAGGAGGCAGGCTACATTTAGGCTGTTCTAGAGTTAGGCCAACACAGAATGGCAGGTTTTTTTGCATGGTGGTTTTATGCGTATTTTACAGAATTTGGATTAAACTGACATTCTGATTTATACACCTAGATAATTTTTCATGAGCTTACCCAAAGTCAGTTGCCCTAAAACCCCCAAGTCTTTAAAAATAATTTCTCAGATCACAAGCAAAACTTAATAAAGAATACATATTGCTGAATCCCCTAACCAACAAACAGCTTTAAACTTCATAGCATACATGAAGTATATAAGCTTCTCAAGACATGCCATTGCAAAGCCACAATGATCTGTGCCTTGACCTTCTTTAAATGCTATGTAACCATGACAACACCTGGCCACCTTTCAAAAGCTAAAGGTGTGGTATTTCATTCTCCACTGTGGTGAACACCTTCATGTGTCTTGTGAAAGGGAAGATCTGTCAACAGCTGTCTGCACCAGCAGACCCATAGAGGGTCATAAAGCAGTAGGGAAAGAGGCACAAACAAAAGCAATGGTGGGACAACAGCATAGCTAAAAGATAAACAAGAGCATTTTGACCGAGCTTTCTCATAAAGCCATTGACCCACAGGGTCAGCTAAGGTGACGAGAGTGTTCAAGATGATCAAAAAACCTGTAAAGAGAGTTGCAAATGCTGATTTGGGGAATATTTGTCTATTTTAGCACTGAAAAAATTATGTTTGCTGATCAATGTATTTGGGAGGCACTGATAGACTACAATGTTCTAATATTTATCTTCAATCTGCCTTTCAAAGACAATGTATACGTGTTGGCACTTACTGCTAAGTAAATGATCTTTTTGTTCACAAATTTGCAACCCCACTGAAATCATGATTTGCAAAAACCATCCTGGAAATCCAAATGCTAATTGACTTTTTAAGGATGCAGTGAGAAGGCAATGAAAATTCAAGGCTTTGAAAGGACACACCTGAAAGACAAGTTATTTAGTTTGAAGCTTGATAGAAAAAGCTCTGCAAGACATGGTTGTACAGGACCCACAAACAAAGTAGATGCTAACAGTTCAGGGGCAGGGTGGGAACTAGGACTTCAGCCCAGGTACTTCACAGGCAGCAGATTAGCTATTTTCTCACATTTACTATGTGATAATATAAGCTTTTCAGATTTTTTTTTTTTGTTATTGTTCTGTTTTGCTCTTTTTTAAAGGTGCTTGGAAGGAGGCATGCACCACATAGTAACATAATGCTTTCAAAAGGATATTACACCAATATAATCTCAAATAAAAGAAAGCCCAGATACTGAGCATAATGAAATGTTACAAGTCATGTATTTTGATATGTTTCAGCCTGAGAGGAAACAGCTTTTTTACTCCAGTCTTCATGAAATGCCTTTCTTTCCTGAATTATGTGACTGTTGAATTAAGGATTTAAACAAATGCATCCTAGCTTCGGTATTTGCTTACAACTGGAAAACTAAATAAGTAACATGCTTGTTAGTCTGCAAACAAAATGAATTAAGTGAAACCAAGGCAGGCTGAAATGGACATGCTGATGTCTCTGCTTTCAACCGAGCCTCATTCTGGGAAGAGTAACATGCTAAAATAAATAATAAAACTTTCTTCTTATGTTTAGCTATTTATTTGCTGAGCTATGATTTGTGATTCAAGGGTTTTCATAAACAAATGATGCCCAAGTAATTCTGCTCTGATTAAGAAATTTTGCCATAGACATATTCTACATCCAGTGCCCTAGACAAGAAATTGAAATTTATTGGAGGAGGGAGGAAGATTTAAACCAGTTACCTTATTTGTATTTTGCTCTCTACACCTGCTCCTTCCTCATGTCCTAAGTAAGCTTTTGCAGTTACATACCTTTTAAAAGGATGCTTTTCAATGAGCCGTTATCACTACTATTAAGCCAGGACCATATTGTTGCCTTTTTCTTCCTGAGCAGCTGCTCACAGCAAGGAACTTAGACAGTTAAGCCACCCACAATCACACCACAAGCATTTGTTTATTAAGAAGGAAAAGATGGTCAGATCTACAAAACTGGTCTATGCATTATTAACATCAGCTTTGAAAGTGTTGTGGTCAAGCTATGGTAAATATCACTGGTAGCACAATATTGAAGAGTTTGGGAAGTCATCAACCAATCTTCTATATGTGGAACACATGACATAACCACAAGCTGCACTTTTTGAAATCTGAAACTGTAACACAAGGAGTGACCTAATTTAATTCATGTGGTTCTGTGTGTTTGAAGTTAATAGACCCTTTCTTACTGGGGGGAAATAAGGCCTTTAATAAAATACCAGCCCTACCCTGCCAAGCCATTTATCCTTGGGGATTAATTCTTTCCAAATTTTGATTGATAATTCATGGATTCCACAGGGGCTTCCTGTATCTTTTACATATTCTGTTTGGAGGGGTAATTAACTGCAAGCTTAAAATGTTTTCCTATCTTCAGGTGTAATAAGGAGGGCAGAGCCAGGTTGCTCTCATATGGTGCATCAGTTCTTCACCTAGAGACAAAAAGAGGATGCTGGTGATGAAGGCAGAGATTACTTTCTAATGCTTACAGTCGACATTCATCTGATACTGTTCAAAGGCTTGTTCTTGTAAAGGTATTTAATAAGCTCACTTTAACTGATTTGCTTTTCATGCAGATTTCCTTTTTTTTTTTCCCACTAGGGAATCAAATGCCTCAGAAATACTACCAGATGATTAGATTACCACCATCAGGTGGTTTTAAGACATGTGTTCAGGCTTCCCAACATGATATTATAGGCCTTTTAATGTGGCCAACAACAAAAATTAATATCAACTGTGTCTCCTACTTCCTTCACAGTTATACCCTTCTTCCCTGGTATCACATAATTTCTGTAGGTCTCAAGACAAACATTTGACTTTGTTTTCAGTCATAATGAAAATTCAAACTATCTGACATACCAAACACTGTATTTTGAGATACCAAATTCAAAGCATTTTATTGTAGCATTTTAGCACAAAGCTCTTTAACATGTTTCTAAACTGCTTTGGAGTGTCATGGAGTTCGATTTCCAGTTTCTTGTGGCTTCTACTTCCCTGTGGACTAGACAGACCACACTATGTGTTGCATTATTTTGGGAAAAAAAAATCCAAACAAAAAAAAAACAAAACCCAACAAAACAACAATGACCAAAAAAAACCCAACACAACAAAAAAACCCCACAAAACCAACCCCCCCCCCCCAACAACCAAATAAAAGAGCAACCAAAAGAAAATACCTTGATTTTTCAGATGAAAAACTTTCATTCTTGTTGAAATGGAAATTTTCCTGTAGAGAATCTGATCCAAATTTTCCATTCAAAAAGCACTTTCACAATAAGCGGTTTAGTTGTTATTAGCAGTGCTTACATGGCACCACGTCCTTTGCTTCTTCTCAGACTGTTCTGACAGTGAGCAAGTTGGGATGCACAAGGAGTTGGGAAGGGAAACATCCAGGACAGCTGACCCCCAACTGACCCAAGTGATATTCCACACCATATGACATTGTGCTTAACAATAAAATCTGGGGGAAGAAAGTAGAAGGTGCAATGTATGGAGATACGGCATTTGTCTTCACAAGTGAAAAACAGACATAATGGAGCCCTGTTTTCTTGGAGATGACTGAACACCTGCCTGCTGAAGGGATGTGGCAAATTAATTCTTTGTTTTGCTCTACTTGTTTGCATGGCTTTTGCTTTACCTAGTGTCCTTATCCCAACCCATGCAGCTTCCCACTTTAACCCTTTCAACTCTCTATCCCACTGTGCAGGGCTCAGTGAATGGCATTAGTGCTATATTGCCAGCTGGGGTTAAACCACAATAGTGTTCAAAAAACTTGCATTACAGCAACAACTTATCTCTTTAGATTTTTTGGTTTTCATTAAAAATATATTTTTTTGACCAAAGTTTTCCAGACCCTAACTGAATATGCAGTCAATGATGGAGGAAAAGAACAAGGACACTGAGCTAAAAGAGCATTCCCTTATCTGTTGTGGCCTTGTGTCCTCCTAGAATCATGAAAAAAATCAAAGTGGCAACCAGATATTCTACCAAAGGCTTTATATTACATGTTCACTTTAGGTCACTAGAGGGTATTCAAGTGCAGGTTAATTTTCTTCCTGAAACATCTGAAAGATTCAACAGTGAAAACACAAGTTGAAGCTTCTGTCTTTTATTTTTGAAGAAAAAGGGAAAAAAAAAGTGAGAGAAAATATATGCAAACCAAAGAAGACATAAAAAACACAGAAGAGAGGATATAAAGTGATCATCTCCGAGATAGGCTTATCTTCTAGGACATAGTAAAAAATATTGTTAGGGTAGACATGAAGATGTGACTGTCTAGCAGTTCAACTACAGTTTCTTTGTGGGAGCTGTATCATATTGCAGGCTACACTGGCTTATAGATGAACAAGAAAACAAATCCTGACTGTGGAAGGAAGTGAACCCAACATACTGAGGATGATATGATAAGATTGTCCGGGAACATGGAGACTCCAGCTCCTCCCAACAGACACTTGGAGAACTCATTACCTTGTACTTCTCTTACCTGTTGTAGAAGCATCCTTTTCCTTTGATATGTCTCTTCCAACTTGAAGGCATGTGGAGATTGTAGTATATGTCTCATAAGATAGAGAGCATTGAGAGAGTCTTACAGAGTTTTCAATAATTTTAACTTGCAAATTCCTGTGCCTCCTTTCCTACCCAATAAAAACTAGTCCAGTGAAAATATTTGTATCTTACATAATGATGTAATGCCTAAGTGACTAGGCAAACAGGACTTTCAAAAGCCAGCCTGTTAGGACATATATATATATGCCAACCAAGATCCAGACTCCCTGCAGTCATGATGAGTCCTTCTCTGCACTGCTGAAAACAACAGAGCCTACTTGCCTGTGTCATAGAATCATAGAATAGTTAGGATTGGAAAGGACCTCAAGAACATCTAGTTCCAACCCCCCTGCCATGGGCAGGGACACCTCACACTAAACCATATCACCCAAGGCTTCATCCAACCTGGTCTTGAACACTGCCAGGGATGGAGCATTCACAACCTCCCTGGGCAACCCATTCCACTGCCTCACAACCCTTGCAGTAAAGAATTTTGTCCTTATATCCAATCTAAATTTCCCATGTTTAAGTTTCAACCCGTTACCCCTTGTCCTATCACTACAGTCCCTAATGAATAGTCCCTCCCCAGCATCCCTATAGGCCCCCTTCAGATACTGGAAGGCTGCTAGGAGGCCTCCACACAGCCTTCTCTTCTCCAGGCTGAACAGACCCAACTTTCTCAGCCTGTCTTCATACAGGAGGTGCTCCAGTCCCTTGATCATCCTCATGACCCATCTCTGGACTTGTTCTAACAGTTCCATGTCCTTTTTATGTTGAGGACACCAGAACTGCACTCAATACTCCAAGTGAGGTCTCACGAGAGCAGAGTAGAGGGTCAGGATCACCTCCTTCAACCTGCTGATCACACTCCTTTTGATGCAGCCCAGGATATGGTTGGCTTTCTGGGCTGAGAATGCACACTGAAGCTGGCTTGTGTTAATTTTCTCATCAACCAACACCCTCAAGTCCTTCTCCACAGGGCTGCTCTGAATCACTTCTCTGCCTAATCCGTAGCTGTGCCTAGGATTGCTCCCACCCAGGTGTAGGACCTTGCACTTGGCATGCTTAAACTTCATGAGGTTGGCATCAGCCCACCTCACAAATGTGTCAAGGTTACTCTGGATGGCATTCCTTCCCTTCAGTGTATCAACTGAACCACACAGCTTGGTGTCATTGGCAAACTTGCTGAGGGCGCACTCAATCGCACTGTCCATATCACCAACAAAGATATCCTGCATCTGGAAACCAACATTTAGCAAAAGCTTAAATTTTACTTACAGGAAATTGGGTTTCCTTAGCTCCAAAAGCAGAGGATACAGGAAAGGCTTCTTAAAAAGAGATGAATGCTCCTCAGAAGTAATGCTCCTCAGAAGTAATAATAGAAGACAGCTTTCCATTAACAGTAAATAAATACTTTGATCAGAATCATTCATAAACTATTAGGGAAAGGAAAGGGGAAGGGGGAAAGGAAAGGAAAAGGGAAGGAAATGGGAAATAGTAAGAGAAAGAAAAGGGAAAAAGAAATGAGAAAGGAAAATGAAAGGGAAAAGGGAAGGAAAAGGGAAAAAAGGGAAAGAGTAATGGAAAAAGAAAGAGAAAGGAAAAGAGAAAGGGAGAAAAAGAAGAAGATGAAAATTTCCTATAAATTCTATTTTAGAATCAAGTATTACTCTGGTTCATTTGAATTTTTCTTTCTTTAACACTTGTCGTGGTTTAAACCAAAATCCTCACAGTTCTCTCATTCACCCCCCCCCCCCTTGCTCCCTCAACTCCCGGAGAGTTAGGAAGGAGAATACAAAGAATGTGGCCCCCCACGTCTTGAGACAAGAACGGTTTAATTGCTAAGGCATAACACGAATCACTACTGCCACTTACTACTACAAATAATAATGATAAAGCCAATAACAAGCAAAAAGAATACAACACCCCACCAGCCACCAACCTATAACTCACTCCACCCTGCCCGGCTGAGCACCACGTGCTCCCTCCTCCATTTCCCTCCCGAGCTCCACCCTTCCAGCTCTCTCTCCCAGTTGCATCCTGGGCATGACGTGCTATGGTATGGAATACCTCATTGTCTAGCCTGGGTCAGGTGTCCTGTCTCTCCTTCTTCCCGGCCTCCCCTCCTCCCTGGCAGAGCACGTGCTCAGAAAAGGCCTTGAACAAAACCACCCTCAAAACATGCTCGCTATCAAGCAACTGTTCCCAACCAGAACTCAAAACACAGCACTGCACCAGCTACAAGAAGGAGAAAAAATGACTGCTACTGCTCAAACCATGACAACAGTGAAGAGTGGAGACTTCTATTGAGGAGGGGTAAGAATCTGCCATCGTCTCAAATTCAGTTAGTTCTGTAGGGTTAGGATCCATTAATAAGCAGAACAGAGAAAAGAAGCTGACTCAGAAACTGGTTTTTCCTTGCTTTTTTAAAAAAAAAAATCTAAAACAGATTTAGGTTTTTTTTTTGTTTTGTGTTTTTTTTTCATTCTATTTAGCTATTGTTTTTTTTTTCCTTAGCAATAAACTCATTTGGTTTAGCTGCACAGACTTACAGCCATTTGTCCCAGATCAGGCTGCTGTCACATGAAATGAAGAACATTTTCTATTATCTTGTATATAAAAAAAATGTTTTTTTTGTCTGATATATACACAGCTATTTTTAAATCTTCTGTACTACAAGAGTATAGCTATAAATATGTAGAAGAACAGAAAAATAAAAATGTTGATATTGATTTGAAAGACTCTGGAGAAATGTGATGCAGATGTAAAAGGCCATTCCTCCAAAGAAAGACAGCAGGAAGCAAATCTGATAAAGTCCAAATTATAAAATAATGACTGCAAGATCAACCTAATGTATTATACAGTAATTTTGACAATGGTATTTGAAAAAGAAAATAACAAGAGACAACCATTAACAACAAGCTCAAAAGGTGTCGTTTTCAAAACACTGAATCAAAAGGTCACATGCAAAAGTATATGCCCAATTACATGGTTAATCTGCATGCACAATTGCTGTGACTTCATGTGATGCTCAGGTATTGAAACTCAACTGACCATTTTCATGCACACAACCTGATTTGCATTTGCAACCACAGTAAATATACATTCAAATTAAGTGCGTAATTATGCATGCAATTTTGCACATGGCCCTGAGCTTCTAATATTTGGAAAAATCAGATCCTGAAGGCTGCATTCCTCTCTTGAATACACAGAACTCCCACTGTCCCATTAAAAGGGTAACTAAGATTGGAATGTTCTTCCATATGCTCTCACAGCACCCACCTTTTTCTAATTATTTTTTTCTTATATTGACAATCTAGCCCAAACCAGAACTTTGTCTTTAAATAATTAAATCCTTTAACTGCATCACTTATCCAGCCTATATTGAAATAGAAAAAGCTATTTATCAACTCCTTGGACTGAAGTTTACAAGTTGAAATGCCAAGACATACTTAAGTAATGTTGAGAAGCCAGCACCACAATACAATGAAAAATAAACCACTCTTGTACTCCAAAGGTCCTTTCTTGGTCTGTGCTTCATATTCATGTATGGGAACAAAAGAAGGAGGATAACAAGAATCTGAAAAAAACCCCTAGAAGCTAAAGATGAAAATAAGAAAAAAACAAAGGATCAATTAAGGGACAAAGGGGGGTGATACTCAAATAAAAAACTAAATAACCTTTGGTTGTTTAGTAGGGAGCAGAAAAGAAGATAGACACATAAATGACAGGAAAACAGAAGAAAAGTCTTAATTAGTAGGACTGGAATTTTATATTCAGGACCCAGATGAACAGATTTAGAAAGTCAAGCCATGGAAGATAAAAGATACCTAAACTCAGTGAGGCTTAACTGTATGTGATAATAGTATTAACATAGGAGACATTTATGAAGTGCCTTAGAGCTGCAGGCCTCAGAATTCTTCACACAGATGGATATTATTGCTACCACTCACAGAAAGATCCAAGGCACAGAGAGGTTATACCACATGCTAAGCACCAGTCGGAAGCCAAGAGGTAGAATTTAGGTTGCTTACCTACTCTCCAGTTTTCCTGAGAACCTTTAAACAAGGAACTATGATGACAGCCTATATATGCACGAGTATTAGACTACATAACAACAGTGAGTTTTTTTGAGAGGGGACATTTGTGTGGCCACAGGGGATACAAAGGAATTTTTAAAAATAGAAAATTCTAAACTGTTATCTCATAGAAGTTGTTCAACTGTTCAGCTGTTCTGTAAGGAAGTAGCTTAAAATTGTCATTCCTTTAAATAATGGAAATTTTCTGTGTACACCTATATATCTGTTATCAGTATTAATGCAAATATGTACCCAGTATAGAATTTGTTCATGCAGTTTAGATGGTCAGCTTTAACAATGGGCATATAAAAAGAATTGTTCCTTGATTTTTAATAAATGTTTCTTAAATCTAGTATTTCTGTAATAAATAACCATACGTTCCTATTAAACTCCTCTTTATATGAATACATTATAAATACTAATTGGTGTTTATGCAGAGTATTTACTAATAGAAGTGCATTTTATGTTTATTTAACTATAAGGAATCACTTCCCACTAGATTTTAAATGTGAATCTCAAATGACTATATCGCTGTGCATTTGTTACCCATGCTCATGATTTCCTGTGCAATAAGAGACTAGCAAAGGCCAGGTGAATACTTCAAAGAAGGGCCATTATGGTACCTTTGCATCTGTTCTGCCTGCCTTCCAGGAGCAGTCCTTGCCTAACATGTAAAAAGGTCTGCATGAAGGACATGGTCATGCCATGTATAAAGAAGTAGTAGTTGGGCATTCATATTCATCCATGTTCTCTGATGCTTACAAGATTAACATCTTCTCTTCCCCAGAATCTCCAGTTGCAGGAAGACTTGGCATGGCAACAACATATTAAGATAATGTGTTTGAATGCATCCTCAGCAAGTTTGCCAAAGGAACCAAGCTGTGTGGTGCGGTCAACATGCTGGAAAGGAATTCCATCCAGAGGGACCTGAACAAGCCCTAGAAGTGGGCCAGTGCAAACCTCATGAAGTTCAACAAGGCCTGCATGTGGGTTGGGACAATCCCAAGCACAATTACAAGCTGGGCAGAGAATGAGAGCAGCCCAGAAGGGAAGAACTTAGGAGTGTTGGTTGACAGAAAGGTCAACATGAGCCGGCAGTGTGAGCTTGCAGCCCAGAAAGCCAACCTTATCCTGGGCTGCATCAAAAGGAGCATGACCAGCAGGTCTTGTGAGAGCCCACCTGCAATACTGTGTCCAGCTCTGTGGGCCCCCAACATAAGAAGGACAATAGACCTGGTATAGTGAGTCCAGAGGAGGGTCACAAGTCTTAGATCAAAATGCTGCTGCAGTGCAAATGTCAGCTTCTTATGCACCAAAATTTACATGTACGTCTTTTAGAGGCTTGACTCAGGGAATTAATAACAAAAACTTGCTGCTGATCATGTATACAGAAAAGTCAGAATCCCTTCTTTTATTATTAATGTACTTTATTTGTGTAGATATCATCTCAACAAAGCGTAGTTATCTGCTTATATGACTGATTACACCTTACCCTGTTTTCTGCTTCAACTACACACAGTCCTTCTTGAAGATGGCATTAAAAAAATCACTAGTATCACTCATTGGTCATCTTGTTATGTTTTGTGGGAACACAATGTATGTCAGAATGGCAAGGTAACATCTGCAACAGTGCTGAGATGTAATAAAGTCTCCTAAAACCAGCTTCTTTCCCGTGTTCTGTTATATACTGAATGCAACACAAAAATAAATATAAAATATACACGAAGATGAAATCCTTATGTTTTACATTGGCTGATATTTGTTAGACTGAAGAACAGAATTAGGCTCTGAACAGCAAGGATGTCAGGAAATAAGCTACTTTACTGAAGGACACCATCTCATCTACTGCATGGAAAAAAAGTATGCTTAGGAGTAAGAAGGATTTTTCACAGTGAAATAAGAAAAATCGGCATTTTTGAGAGCCTTTTAACAAAAGCTCTTCTCGCTCCCAGTGTGAATTTTCTTAACCCTTGCTTTTGTGGCAAAAAATCAGACAGGTAATATAATTTAAATATAATTTTTCACATAATAGCTAAGCCTGCTTTCAAAAACTCAAGTAGCAATTTAGTTACCTGGACTTTATTATGTATTTCTGCTTCAAATCTCACCTGTGATTTGGACATGTTTTTTTCTTTCATTTCAACCTAGTTTCTATGATTCAAAACCCCATGCTTGACTAGAATATAGTAATAGAGGCAATTATATTATTGAGTATGCAGCACTATTCTTAGGTTAAGGTTTCACCACCTGGGTGGCATTATTCTCTCCCATATCAATTTATTATTTAAGGACTTATTATTTGAAAGCTCTTACAGTGCTCTGGCAATTAGAGTTGTGGAGATCCTGTCTGCAGTAAGTGTATTTATTTTGCTCTTCTAGCTTTTTGTGATATAATAATTAAAACCATTCATAATTCAGTAGTGGCAGACTCCTCTGAAACTGCCAATATTGCCCAGGTCCTCTTTAATCATCTGTAAGAAAAAAAATCTAAGGGGGTTTGTATTATACATGTACCCACAGAACTAAGAAATACAAGTTTTATAAAAATATTTGCAAATATTTCAATTGTATCCATATTGGCAGACCAGATTGATTTTTACACTGGAAATACAACAGTTGGGAACATAACATAGTAGCTTATCAAGGGAATAAAATTCTCCTATTTGAAAGCAGGAGCAAAATCAATTTTGCTTATGGTAAATGTATTTATATTATGGCATTTGTATTATCCGTTATTCAGGCTTTTACAATACAATTCACTGGAAATCCAAATTTTAGGAGACTACCTGCTCTGGAACTGTTTTCCTTCAATGCAATTGGTACAAATAACATTATCTGCCCACTTTAAGCTACAAAGAGCAGAATAATGTTTCTGTTTTCTCAAGATTATATTTATACCTGTTAGGATAAATCAAGTTTCTCCTTTCTTATTGAAGGAACATCAATTTAATAAGGGGAGAAAAAACACAGAGACATAAATGTACACACTCACATGAAAGTATATGCATGCTATACATACAGAGATGTAGCAGTACAACTTTACGTGTCTTTGTATCTTCATGCTCAGAATGTTGCTACATCTTTGCTATTTAGGTGAGCACAGTCGAGTTTCAGAAAAATGTGGCGGAGCTTACCCTAAAGTAAAGTGAATTAATATTTGAAAAGAAATTAAAATGTTCCTAACTTACACATGGAGTTGCAAATCCTAGTGGAATAGGAAAAGAAACCACAGATACGTTTTGAATCTTAAAATTCATTGCATGCTGTATCAATCTTTTCATCGTTTATGTGTTTATCCCATCATAACTTGTAGACACTTCTTCATGTACGATTTCCACTGCTTTATATATCCAGCCTCAGAAAGAGTAGCTCAGTAAGTTTATTTCTATTGCTGTAAGTTGATTGTCTAGGTCCATATCTATTTAGTTATAAATGTGTTTGCCTTTTCCCCTACTACTTTGGATTTTAGGCACTTTTATAAAAAAGTCAATAAAAATAGTGTGTAAATATTAAAAAAAGAAAAGAATGATAGAGAATGTCAAAGGCAGACTGGTTGTGCAGTACCCTGTAAGCCTCTTCATCCAGAAAAATGAAAACAGAAATTTGAAAACTTGTGATACTTGATGGATTTGGAGCTTCCATCCCCCACCATTTCTCATGTATTAATTTATGCCAAAACAAACAATGAACATAACATGAGATTATCTAGGAGACTTTTGAAAAATAAAAAATAATAGTTCATCAGCAAGCTTTCACAATGGCAAGAAGGGCTAGACGTCTGATTTCTGTTTTATTTCTCTTTCATAAATAGTTGCATAGCTGTAAGAGCCAAGTTAAAATATCTATCCAGAAAAGAGCAGGCTGAATATTTTGCTTGAGTCATTGGCATTCAGAGGACATTTATACCTTCAATTTCCTAATTTTAGCCATTCAATAAAAGTGGGTTTTTAAGAAGTAGAGAGAAAAATGCACACGCATGAGTGATGCTGTTCACCAGAACAAAAGGATAAAGATGGAAGGCAGATGGAAGAACTCAGTGCTTATCTACCCATTTCTCAAGTAATTCTGGGAATACAGGGAAAAAAGATGAAGTCCATGAGTGGAATAAACCCTTATGTCAAACTTTTATTAAACCACTTAAGTGTCACATTAAAGTGGGGATACACAATGAGCTTTCATATATTTCAGGTCATGATTTGCTCTGTTTTTTATGTAATTAAAAAATAACTCTCTTCCACAGAGGTGCTTGACCATACTTACAGTGGCTGCAAACAACACTTAAAAGATGAGTTAAGAAATTTTGTGCTTCTGTGTGAATTTAGGCAATCGGGAATTTATTAAATTGGCAACATAAAAGAAATGTCTCATGTCTAAGGAAATCCAGCCTGTGAGGCAAAGTAAGAACAAGACTTTTACCATGCTAGGTCAAGATTCCTTAGAATCTGAAAATTAGAAAAAGAACAAATAATGCTAAGTTATATTAATCCTTTCTACATTCTGCTTTATAAAATGAGAATTTGAAAGATTATTGTCAAACTGGCTCCTCCGTATAATCATTCCTTGCACTGACATTTATCACTGAACAAAATATAGGAAATGAGACACGTAACTTCTGAACAGAAGTTTGTAAAAATTGTTCTCTATTTTACACACCTGCTGAAAAAGTAGTACAAATAAGGTATGCTTGTAGATATTGGGTTCCTTTTGGGAGGGGAGACTTCTGAGGCTATACACCAGGAGATAGGCAGCTCATGAAATTAATTCAATAAACCTGTTCTTTATTCCTGAAAAAAAAAAATCTTTTGGAAGACTAAAATCAAGTAGTTTAATACAGTCTGTGCAAGAACATATCTCTTCAAAAGAAGACAGCTAGAAAATTCTTTAGTTCTTGATAAAAGTGGTAGAGATTTACTATCCTTCTTGAAATTGCCTTGTATTTAATTATTTTTGAAGTGTTTATGTTATAGAAATTGCTCTTGAACACCTGGTTCATTTTTGCTATGTGTAAATACTTAGCCCACAAATTCTAAACTTTGAATTAATTCATTTCTAAGAGAACTACTGATTTTATATCCAAAGCAATTAATAAGCAGTCTAATTTTATAGCTACTCAAATGAGCTACTAAAAATAAAGGTGTACTCCTTTCCCCACTGCTGTCCCTGGGAGTAACTTCAGCTGCTGCTGGATTTCCTAAGGTGTCTGTTTCAAGTGCTAAATTCCAGAGTTAAAACAAACACAGAGATTAGACAAAAATCCAGGAAATAAACGAGTAATCACTTGGGTCATTGCATGGCAAATCTGTGAGTTGTTTTGTGGCAATAATTTTATTTACCCCAACCTTTTGAAATAATTCCTCGACTTGATCTGACTGGCCAATAGATAGATACTGGATACCAAGGTTCTAGAACAACAGTCTTCTTCTAAGCAAGACCCTCTCCTCATGGACAACAACATAATCATAGAATCATAGAATAGTTAGGATTGGAAAGGACCTCAAGATCATCTAGTTCCAACCCCCCTGCATGGGCAGGGGACACCTCACACTAAACCATATCACCCAAGGCTTCATCCAACCTGGTCTTGAACACTGCCAGGGATGGAGCATTCACAACCTCCCTGGGCAACCCATTCCACTGCCTCACCATTCTAACAATAAAGAATTTCTTCCTTATATCCAGTCTAAACCTCTGCTGTTTAAGTTTCAAGCCGTTACCCCTTGTCCTATCACTGCAGTCCCTAATGAAGAGTCCCTCCCCAGCATCCTTATAGGCCCCCTTCAGATACTGGAAGGCTGCTAGGAGGTCTCCAGACAGACATCTCTTCTCCAGGCTGAACAGCTCCAGTGTTCTCAGCCTGTCTTCATATGGGAGGTGCTCCAGTCCCCTGATCATCCTCGTGGCCCTCCTCTGGACTTGTTCTAACAGTACCATGTCCTTTTTATGTTGAGGACACCAGAAATGAACACAATACTCCAAGTGAGGTCTCACGAGAGCAGAGTAGAGGGGCAGGATCACCTCCTTCGACCTGCTGGTCACGCTCCTTTTGATGCAGCCCAGGATACGGTTGGCTTTCTGGGCTGTGAGTGCACACTGCTGGCTCATGTTCATTTTCTCATTGACTAACACCCCCAAGTCCTTCTCCGCAGGACTACCATGAATTTCCTTTTTGCCCAACCTGTAGCTGTGTCTGGGGAAGATGGCATATTATCCATGAGACAAAGTGATTCAGGAACGAGGAGGTTTTTCTTCTTTCAGCTCAGTATTTTCTTCAGTCAAATGAAAATAGTGTATACCAACCCCACAGCAGTCAACTCATCAAGCTGACAAAATGGAAGAAAAGTATTTTGGAAGCACTAAGTCCTTAGAACTCTGTTAAGCTTTAGCCATATCATTTTTGTTAAATTCAGTGATGATCTAACCAACTACAAAGGAACTACTGCAAGCTCTATTTAATTGTTGGCTATCCAGACTGTTATGAAAAGAAGCAAAAACTAATAAACCCTCAAGAGCCATGGGATTTTATCTAATAAGGCAGCTATTTGCATTTACAATGTTGGTTTTTTTCTGACAAACAGGCCCTCGAGCATCTATCTTGAGCTGACAAAATGGTAATGTTATGGATAGAATAAGTCCCAGGATGGCAAGATGAGAAAATAGATCCTGGAATGAATTAGAACATAATTTTCAACAGAATCTCAGAATTAAAAAAAAAAAAACTTTTTTTCCCATACACTTCGAATTTCATCAAATTCAATTTCTTCTTAGGTCAAACAGCCTTATATACACTTCACCATTCCAGGTATACTCCTGCTTCACTGTATAAATGTAGTTCTCAGAGAATTAAGTCAGTAATGAGAAGAAATTAAATAGCACAGGAAAGATATTTTTTTTCCATACAAGAAAATCCACAGAATATATTAAGAATCTGGATGTTTATTTTAGAGTAAATACATGCTAATAGCAAATAACAAGAATTTTTTGGTTTTGTATTCTCTAGGTACCTTCTACACTTGAGTTTCCCTCTTATGCAAGTTCAGATTGAATTAAACACTCTGCTGTGTCATTCATCTAGACAAGTTTCATGACCGTAAGTTTCCTGTAAATTTTCATCAATTTTCAACCACAAAGTTAATTTTAATGTGCTCTAATCTATTTTTCCATGCTCTAAAATATTTTTCCTCAATATTAGGTCTTCCAAAAATCACCTCTGACATTTAAAAAACAGTTTTGCTTTGAAAGCTCTTAGCATTGGAAAAGATTAGATTAAAATTTGTTGAGAAGCTACATGTTGTTCAAACAGTGTAAATATGTTTCTCTTGGTTTTTTTTGTATTCTGTTTTTGTTTGTTTATTTTGTTTTTTTAATTGCCACTGCCATATTGTATGATTGTATGCTTGAATGTGCCTGTACGTAATTTCTGTGTCTAAACTGTCTAGATCCTAGTCCTAAATGTCAAATGCAGCAAACAGTTCCTCAAAGCAAAGCATTTTTAAAATAATTATCACATTTAAATTTCTTATTTTTCCCACTTCATTCTTGTATTTTAATATTGGTAAGCTAGAAGTCCTGATTTATCATTCATTATTCTTTTCCTCCTCTTATACTCAAACACTTGTAAGGTTTCCTTCCTCTTTAGAGTGTAAATTTTAATGTATCACTAATCACTTAACAGTGACACTGGTTATTTCAAATATCATTATTTCAAAAGGAGAAGTACTACAATGACTGAAAGTTGTTTTATGCAAACAAGAAATATTTCAGAGTTGATGACAAATAGGTATGTTCAAGAAGGAATCATGAAAATTCTTTGCTAGAAATAGAACACAGAAACAGGAGAGAAATAAAGAACAGTGGTCCAAAATTAAAAGACCTCTAAACTCATAATATTCCTTTCCATGGTAATTTTCAGGAAAAATAATAGCATCAGGAAAAAGATATGTTGTGGTTTAAACTAAATCTGCACAGTTCCCCCTTTGTTTCCCCTCCCCCCCTCACCTTCCCACTCCCGGAGGGATGGGAAGGAGAGCCAGAGGAATACAACTCCCACAGATTGAGGTAAAATCAGTCCAGCAATTAAGGTATAACAGAAAACACTAACAGTACCAATAATAAATCAATGTTAGAGGAGACAAACAGGGAGAGAGAATACGATACCACCCGCTGCCACAAGGCCAGCCCGGAAGAGAGAGAGCTCCCCCCTCACCTCCTGGCCAGTTTCCCGTTCCCTCTCTGAGGCCAGCCCAGAGGAGAGAGCTAACCCCTCCCCTTCCAGCCAGCTTCCAGTCCCCTCCCCGAGCAGGAGGTGCTGTGGTATGGAATACCTCCCTGACCAGCCCAGACCAGGCGCCCTATCTCTCCCTCCTCCCTGGCAGAGCATGAGCTACTGCTGAACCCAGTGACATTATCCACCCCTTATTCCATACCATTCACTGTCATGCTCAGATCCCACATTTTCAATATACCATCCTATAATATATATATATATATACATCTGCATACACCCAGACAGATAGAAAGAAATCATTTCTTAATACATGGACCAATCCCTATAATGCAATTGAGTCCATTTGGTCCATGATGTTAGATTTGTAATAGTCTTTTGTAGCAGGAGAGTCTGTGTGCAGTGCTGGATTGTTGCCTACTGATGTTGATCATTCCTTTACTGCAGAACTCATCTGGTTCTATCAAAGTTCATTCTCTGTTGGGACGATGGTTAGAGGGAAGTCAGGGCCAGTCAGCTGGTGACCTGAAGACATCTAGTTGATGGACTATAAAAATATTACACAGCAAGCAACAACGTATAATTAAGTTCATTGGCTGTTTTCCCCTAAAATCAAATCCCCTTGAGGTATACATCAGGACTTCCCCATCTTCCTGCATTACCCACCAAGTATATCCGGGTCCTTGAGCAAAAGCAATTCCCACGAGTGGATTTGCCTTGGCCTGAAACAGGAGTAACCCAGACTGTCTTCCCTAGCAAAATCCTCATAGTGCACTACAGGAACCTTGTCCCCCTCTACAATATGTAAAAGTTCTGACTGGGCTGGGCCAGCCCTGTTAGCAGATCCTCTGGTGTTGACCAACCAGGTGGCCTTTGGTAAATGTGTATCCCAATGCTTGAAAGTTCCCCCACCCATTGCTCTCAGTGTAGTTTTTAACAGCCCATTGTACCTGTTCAATTTTCCCAGAGGCTGGTGCATGGTAGGGGATGTGATATACCGACTCAATGCCATGCTCTTTGGCCCAAGTGCCTATAAGGTTGTTCCGAAAATGAGTCCCATTGTCTGACTCAATTCTCTCTGGGGTGCCATGTCTCCACAAAATCTGGTTCTCAAGGCCCAGGATAGTGTTCCGGGCAGTGGCGTGGGGCACAGCATATGTTTCCAGCCATCCTGTGGTTGTTTCCACCATGGTAAGCACATAGCGCTTGCCTTGGCGGGTTGGTGGGAGTGTGATATAGTCAATTTGCCAGGCCTCCCCGTATTTATACTTCAGCCATCGTCCTCCATACCAAAGGGGTTTTAACCGTTTAGCTTGTTTAATTGCAGCACATGTCTCACACTCATGAATAACCCTGGGTGATAGTGTCCATTGTTAAGTCCACCCCTCGATCACGAGCCCATTTGTATGTTGCGTCTCTGCCCTGATGGCCTGAAGTGTCATGGGCCCACCGGGCCAAAAATAATTCGCCTTTATGTTGCCAATCTAAGTCCATCTGAGCCACTTCAATCTTAGCAGCTTTATCCACTTGTTGGTTATTGTGGTGTTCCTCAGTGGCCCGACTCTTAGGTATGTGGGCATCTACATGGCGTACCCTCACCACCAGCTTCTGCACCCGGGCAGCAATATCTTGCCATAATGCAGCAGCCCAGATGGGTTTACCTCTGCGTTGCCAGTTGCTCTGCTTCCATTGCTGCAACCACCCCCACAGGGCATTTGCCACCATCCAGGAGTCAGTATAAAGTACTGTCCACCTTTCTCGCTCAGCAATGTCCAAGGCCAGCTGGATGGCTTTCACCTCGGCAAACTGACTCGATTCACCCTCTCCTTCAGCAGTTTCAGCAACTTGTCACTGAGGACTCCATACAGCTGCCTTCCATCTCTGATGCTTTCTCACAATACAGCAGGACCCATCAGTGAACAAGGCATACTGCTTTTCACTTTCTGACAATTTATTATATGGTGGTGCCTCTTCGGCACGCATCACCTCCTCCCCTGGTGACATTCCAAAATCTTTGCCCTCTGGCCAGTCCATGATGACTTCCAGAATGCCTGGACGACTGGGATTTCCTATCTGAGCTTGTTGTGTAATTAGTGCAGCCCATTTACTCCAAGTAGCATCAGTTGCATGATGTGTAGAGGAGACCCTGCCTTTGAACATCCAGCCCAGCACTGGCAAGCGGGGTGCCAAAAGCAGCTGTGCTTCAGTGCCAATCACCTCCGAAGCAGCTTGAACCCCTTCATAAGCTGCCAATATCTCTTTCTCCGTTGGGGTATAGCTGGCCTCCTGAGCCTTTGTATCCCCGACTCCAAAAACCAAGGGGTCGACCTCGAGTCTCCCCTGGAGTTTTCTGCCAGAGGCTCCAGGTAGGACCATTCTCCCCAGCTGTGGTGTACAGTACATTTTTCACATCTGGACCGGATCCGGACTGGTCCAAGGGCCACTGCCTGAACTATCTCGTGTTTAATTTGCTCGAAGGCTTGTTGTTGCTCAGGACCCCATTTGAAATCATTCTTTTTCCAGGTCACATGATAGAGAGGGCTTACGATTGAACTGTAATTTGGAATGTGCATTCTCCAGAACCCCACAGCACCGAAGAAAACTTGTGTTTCTTTCTTATCAGTTGGTGGGGACATTGCTGTTATCTTATTGATTACTTCTGTAGGGATATGTCTACGTCCATCTTGCCATTTTATTCCCAAAAATTGAATTTCCCATGCAGGTCCCTTGACTTTACTCTGTTTTATGGCAAAACCAGCTTTCAGCAGGATTTGGATTATTTTCCTGTCTTTCTCAAAAACTTCTTCAGCTGTATCACCCCACACAATAATGTCATCGATGTATTGCAAGTGTTCTGGAGCTTGCCCCTGTTCCAGTGTAGTCTGGATCAGTCCGTGGCAGATGGTGGGGCTGTGTTTCCACCCCTGGGGCAGTCGGTTCCAAGTGAACTGGACACCCCTCCAAGTAAAAGCAAACTGTGGCCTGTACTCTGCTGACAGACGAATTGAGAAAAATGCATTGGCAATATCAATCGTGGCATACCACTTGGCTGCCTCTGACTCTAATTCATACTGCAGCTCTAACATATCCAGCACGGCAGCACTCAATGGTGGTGTGACTTCATTCAGGCCACGATAATCTACTGTTAGTCTCCACTCTCCATTAGACTTTCGCACTGGCCATATGGGGCTATTAAAAGGTGAGCAGGTCCTGCTGATCACTCCCTGCCTCTCCAGTCTACAGATCAGATTATGGATGGGAATCAGGGAGTCTCGATTGGTGCGATATTGCCACCGGTGCACTGTTGTGGTCGCAATTGGCACTTGTTGTTCTTCAACTTTCAGCAACCCCACAACAGAAGGATCCTCTGAGAGACCAGGCAAGGTGGACAGCTGATCAATTTCCTCAGTCTCCAAAGCAGCAATACCAAAAGCCCACCGGTACCCTTTTGGGTCTTTGAAGTACCCTCTCCTGAGGTAGTCCATGCCGAGGATGCATGGAGCCTCTGGACCAGTCACAATGGGGTGCTTCTGCCATTTCTTCCCAGTCAGGCTAATTTCAGCCTCTAGGACAGTCAACTCTTGGGACCCTCCTGTCACTCCAGAAATATAGATGGGTTCCACCCCTTGACAGTTCGACAGCATCAGGGTACACTGTGCACCGGTGTCAACTAGAGCCTTATACTTCTGTGGGGCTGATGTGCCAGGCCATTTGATCCACACAGTCCAGTAAATACGATTGTCCCCTACCTCCACCTGGCTGGAGGCAGGGCCCCTCCAATAGTCATCGTCATCACAATCTTGGACACCTAAGTCGTGTTGAAAGGGATTATTCTTCTTTATCACAGGAGGTGGAGTAACATCAGCTCTTCCGCTCCATCTGGGAACCTGTTCACCAGAGACTGAAGCTGCAGCTCTCATGGGGCGATCAGTCATGGCCCTTGCTCCTCTCTTCAATTCCCTCACAAGTTCCTCCAAGGCTTAAGTAGGTTTTCCATCCCACTTTGTCATGTCTTCTCTGTGATCCCGCAGGTAAAACCATAGGGTGGCCCGTGGTGTATATCTTATATATTTTCTCTCTCGAGCAATAGGACGCCTTTTGTTAATAGCTGAAACGCGTGTTGGCACACGTGAGGAGCTGGATAAATCAGAGAGATCGTCCCTCAACTGTTTGAGATCATGAGACAGTTTTTCCACAGCTGAGATGATGGAAGGGGTAAGATTGTCTTCAAATTCTCGGAGTTTATGAAACCATTTCATCCACTGTTAGTGGTGCTATGTCATTCCAGGTTACCGTTGCCAATGGATGGGCATATGACGACGGTGCGTTTCGTGTAAGCTTTCGCCACATGGGTCGTGTGCATTCGACTTCATCTAGGTCTATGGGTACATTCCCATTATTCGGCTTGGTGTGGTAGATCATCTCTACGATAGCTGATTCCCTCAGAGACTGGATGCCTTTGTCTATAGTAGTCCACTTGGCCGAACGACTCATAACATCATCCTTGTATGGGAACCTTTCTTTCACAGCTGCCAAAAGCCGCCTCCAAAGACTGAGGGACTTTTTCTCTCTTGCAATTGCTTTGTTAATTCCCCCTTCTCTAGTAAGTGATCCCAGCTGCTTGGCTTCTGTACCTGCTAGTTTGTGACCATCGGCCCCATTATCCCAACATCGGAGCAGCCAGGTGATGATGTGCTCCCCTGATTGACGGGTGAAATCTTTTTGCATATTCCGCAGCTCAGTTGAGGTCCGAGATCGAGAAGTCACCTCTTCTTCTTTGTCGTGTGATGATGACCCCTGATCAGATACTAGACCAGGTAGTGGATGCATAGTTTCTTCATCCTGCCTCTTCCTTCTTGCCTCCTTTCTGGTTTTTCTCTTGTGTACAGGAGCAACCGATATTGGTACGACTTGGTCCTCTAGTTCAGATGCAGTCATTATCACTGTAGTTTGAGTAGCAACTGTACTTGTTGCTGGGGTAGCTGCACTATCTGTCACAGTCGAGGGCTGAATAGCCGCTGTACTCGTTACTGGGGTAGCTGCACTGTCTGTCACAGCTGAAGTTTGGGTAGCAACTGTACTTGCCGCTGGGGATGGTGTAGCTGCTGTACTTGGAGTTGAAACAGCTGCGCTGACTTCTGTGTTGCTCTCAGATCCAGGGGCATTTTTTTCCTTTTGAAGGTGTCGGATAATGTCGAATCAAGGCCCTATAAGCATAGGCCAAGCCCCAGCACGTTGCTGTAATTTGTCCATCACTGTTATGGCCAGGACGACAACACACCTCATTTAGGTGTTTTACTAATTCTTCCGGATTCTTCACTTGTTCAGGAGTAAAATTCCAAAGTACTGGAGGGGCCCACTGACCTAGATGCTTGCCCATACTATCCCACACACCCTGCCACTCATGGTTGTCCAGCCTCTGGGAAGATCTCCTGGTCCTCCTATGTCGTCGTTTAACCCCAATACAGGACCAGACCTGACTCCGCTTAACTCTTGAAATCAGATGAAATAACTTGTGAGCAAAACACACTCTGTATGCGTGCTAGCTATGGTGATCCCCATCACAATCAGCATACAAGTCCTCAACAGTATTAAAAGGCCATTCAAAAACTTCAAAACCCTCAAATGATGTTGTAGACCATCTGGAGAGAACACTGGGAGGATAGCAGAATGTCTCCTTCACAGGTTGACCACCCGAGAAGGAGAAAAAAGATGTGACATTGCTAAGCACTTCTATTATATACCTCCCAAAATATAAAGTTGGTGACCATACCGGGAGCATAAACCAGATCAGTTTCATGATCAATGCTTCTATTGTATTACAAGTCATTAACATAAAGTACAATGAGACCAGAACCTTAGCCCAAACCCCATACTTGATAAACACTAACACAGCTAATATATATGAAAAGTAATTGGTACAATCCTGAAACCGTGAGATCAAGAGAAAAAACTGTGAGAGCCAATAAAACAGCATTGTGACAAATGACTATAAATCCTGTCAGATTTGTTGTTATTTCGTGGGTTTGTGCCCCACGTTGGGCGCCAAAAACTGTTGTGGTTTAAACTAAATCTGCACAGTTCCCCCTTTGTTTCCCCTCCCCCCCCCTCACCTTCCCACTCCCGGAGGGATGGGAAGGAGAGCCAGAGGAATACAACTCCCACAGATTGAGGTAAAATCAGTCCAGCAATTAAGGTATAACAGAAATAACTACCGGTACCAATAACAAATCAATGTTAGAGGAGACAAACAGGGAGAGAGAATATGATACCACCTGCCGCCACAAGGCCAGCCCGGAAGAGAGCGCTCACCCCTCCCCTCCTGGCCAGTTTCCCATTCCCTCTCTGAGGCCAGCCCAGAGGAGAGAGCTAACCCCTCCCCTTCCGGCCAGCTTCCAGTCCCCTCCCCGAGCAGGACGTGCTGTGGTATGGAATACCTCCCTGACTAGCTCAGACCAGGCGCCCTATCTCTCCCTCCTCCCTGGCAGAGCATGAGCTACTGCTGAACCCATGCCAAGATATTTTTTCCACTTGCAGGTAAGGAGGAAGTATGAGAAATGGGCAAATATACAGAATTACTGTACATTTTTTAAATCATCTCTTGCTCAGATTTATCCTGCCTATACCTACCCTTTTATTTTATTTGTAAACCAGCACAGTGCTGAAGAAACTACTTCAGAATGTAGAAAAAAAATGCTCAAATCTAGTTAATACCACCTATTTTCATGACAGCAACTTCATAATGAAATTATGTAATTGTTCTTGGAAGTTTCATATTTCTTATTAAAAAAAACATAACCAAGAAAAGTTATTTTACTGCTCCACTTTTGAAAAATTACTCCATATAAGTTACTTGAAATGAAAGCGCGGCAACCAGGAGTGTGGTGACCACAGCGGGTGGAGGCAGTTTGCGCAACAGAACAGGCAAACAGAGCGGGTTGAGGCAGTTTGCGCGGCAGTTCGCGCGGGCAGGCGAGCGGGGATGGTGAGCACTCGCCTTACGACCAGGGTCTGGTCTGGGAGCTCTGCCTTGGCTTCCCTGGTGGTGGCCAGCGTAGGCACCCAGACAGAAACGGTAAGAGGGGAGGCTGCGTTGCAGAGCCCGGAGTGTAGAGAGTGCCTGCACTGGTCTTGTGAGGGAAAGATGCAGAATGGGCAGGGTTGCGCTTGCTGCTCCCTGATGGAGGTCCTCCTCCAGCAGGTGGCTGAGCTACGGGATGCTGTCAGTAAGCTGCAAGATGTCAGGGAAGCCGAGAGGAAACAGGACTGCTTGCTCCAGGACCAAACAGCACAGGGCCCTCATGCTTCCCCTCGAACTCATTGAGGAAAGAAGGAAGCTGTTGATCAGGGAAGCTGGGAATTACTAACAAAAAAAAACAACCAAAGGAGGAAGAGAGCAATTAAAAGCAAGGGGCTTCCTTCTAAATCTGCTGTACCTATCCGGAACCTTTGCTGTCCTGCAGGGGGCCAATGAGGAAATGCACTTGCATCAGAAACAGTCGGCTGGTGCACTGATATGGAAGATCTCTACTGGTGCCACCAGGAAAAAGCGGCAGGTTGTAGTAGTAGGGGACTCTGCCTTGAAAGGGACAGAAGCGCTCATCTGTCGGCCTGACCCGGTCGCAAGGGAGGTGTGTTTGCCTACCTGGGGCACAGATCAGGGATGTTGCGGAGAGGCTGCCTGCTCTAGTAAGTCCCACGCACTTTTACCCACTTCTAGTGATACATGTGGGTGCTAGGGATATAGGTAGTAGTAGCCTGAGGTGTATAAAGAAGGACTACAGAGCTCTGGGAGAGGTGGCCAGGGGTTCTGGAGCTCAGATAATCTTTTCGACAATTCTCCAAGACACAGGGGAGGACCTTCCAAAGGCAAGGAGGATTGGACAGGTTAATAAATGGTTAAAAGGGTGGTGTTATAGTCAAGGGTTTGGGTGTCTTGGACATGGGGCCCACATTTGTAGGCCAGGCCTCCTGGGGTCTGGTGGAGCTGCTCTGATAAAGAAAGGGAAGAGTGGCTTTGCTGGGAGGCTTGCCAGACTTGTCAAGGATGCTTTAAACTAGTTGTGTTGGGGGAGGGGAGCATCATTCCATCCCAACACAACCAGTCAGTTGCCAGCACATATAATAAATACTCTGAGCAATGTAGTAATATTCTAGCCGCTCCAGCCATTGAGCTGGCTTCATCTGGAGCTTGGCTCAGATGCCTCTATACAAATGCCAGTAGCATGGGGAACAAACAAGAGAAATTAGAGATGTGGGCACATCTACAGGGCTATGATATAATAGGCATCACCGAAACATGGTGGGATGGCTCCTTTGACTGGAGTGTTGGAATGGAAGGTTACAGGCTTTTTAGAAAAGACAGGCCCAGTAGGAGGGGAGGGGGAGTTTCTATTCATGTTAGGGATAGGCTGGAGAGTATGGAACTCTGTCTGGGGACAGGTGATCAGTTAACAGAAAGTTTGTGGGTCAGGACTAAGGGGAAATCGGAGATGGGACACATTACTGTGGGGATATGTTACAGACCGCCTGGTCAAGAGGAACCTGTGGGTGAAGAACTCTACAGACAAATAGGAAAAGCCTCACGCTCACAGGCCCTTGTTCTCATGGGGGACTTCAACCACCCTGACATCTTTTGGGCAACGGTACAGCCCGGCACAAGCAATCCAGGAGGTTTCTCAATTGTGTGGAAGACAACTTCCTTCTGCAAGCAATAAAGGAGCCGATGAGGAGAGGTGCCCTGCTTGACCTCGTGCTCACCAACAGGGAAGGGCTCGTTGGAAATGTGACTCTCCAGGGAAGTCTTGGATGCAGTGATCATGAGATGGTGGAATTTGAGGTCCTCAAGACAGTGAGAAGAGCATGTAGTGAGCTCACTGCCCTGGACTTCAAGAGAGCAGACTATGGGCTCCTCAGGAACCTGCTTAGCAAGGTTCCATGGGATATAGCCCTAGAGGGTAAGGGGGCCCAAGACTCTTGGTTAATATTCAAGGATCACCAACTGCAAGGTCAGGAGTGTTGCATCCCAACTAGAAGGAAGTGCAGCAGGAGGGCCAGGAGAACTCCTTGGATGGATAAGGAGCTGCTGAGAAAAATTCACAGGAAAAAAGAGGCTTCTAAAAGGTGGAAGCAAGGACAGGTGGCCTGGGATGAATACAGGGATGTTGTCCTGGTAGTTAGGGACCAAGTTAGGAAAGCTAAGGCCCAATTGGAGCTAAACTTGGCAAGGGATGTTAAAGATAACAAGAAGGGATTTTATAGGTATATAGCGGCTAAAAAAACAGACTAAGGACAATGTAGGCCCCCTCCGGAAACTTTCGGGAGAACTGGCTACACAGGACTTGGAGAAGGCTGAGGTTCTGAATGGCTTCTTTGCCTCGGTCTTCACTGGCAAAGGCTCTGACCGCAGCACCCGAGTCTTGGAAGGCAAACGCAGGGACTGTGAAAACCTAGACCTTGGGCCCACTGTAGGAGAGGATCTGGTTCAAGACCATCTTCAGAACCTGAACATGCACAAGTCCATGAGACCTGATGAAATCCATCCGCGGGTCCTGAAGGAGCTGGCAAATGAAGTTGCAAAGCCACTGGCCATCATATTTGAAAAATCATGGCAGACAGGTGAAGTTCCTGATGACTGGAAAAAGGGAAATATAACCCCCATTTTCAAGAAGGGGAAAATGGATGACCTGGGGAATTACAGACCAGTCAGTCTCACCTCTGTGCCTGGCAAAATCTGGGAGCAGATTCTCCTGGAATACATGCTAGGGCACATGGAAAACAACAAGGTGCTTGGTGACAGCCAGCATGCCTTTACTAGGGGAAAATCCTGCCTGACCAATTTGGTGGCCTTCTATGACGGGGCTACAAAAGTGATGGACAGGGGTGGAGCAGTTGACGTCATCTACCTGGACTTGCGCAAAGTGTTCGACACTGTCCCACATGACATCCTTGTCTCTAAATTGGAGTGTCATCAATTTGATAGGTGAACCACTCGGTGGATAAAGAACTGGCTGGATGGTCGCACTCAACAAGTCGTGGTCAACGGTTCAGTGTCCAGCTGGAGACCAGTAATGAGTGGTGTCCCTCAGGGATCAGTGTTGGGACCGGTCTTGTTCAACATCTTTGTCGCTGACATGGACAATGGAATTGAGTGTGCCCTCAGCAAGTTTGCCAATGACTCCAAGCTGTGTGGTTCTGTTGATACGCTAGAGGGAAGGAATGCCATTCAGAGGGACCTTGACACACTTGTGAGGTGGGCTGATGTCAACCTCATGAAGTTTAACCATGCCAAGTGCAAGGTCCTACACCTGGGTGGGAGCAATCCCAGGCACAGCTACAGGTTGGGCAAAAAGGAAATTCATGGTAGTCCTGCGGAGAAGGACTTGGGGGTGTTAGTCAATGAGAAAATGAACATGAGCCAGCAGTGTGCGCTAGTAGCCCAGAAAGCCAACCGGATCCTGGGCTGCATCAAGAGGAGCGTGACCAGCAGGTGGAAGGAGGTGATCCTGCCCCTCTACTCTCCTCTTGTGAGACCACACTTGGAATACTGTGTGCAGTTCTGGTGTCCTCAACATAAAAAGGACATGGAACTGTTAGAACAAGTCCAGAGGAGGGCCACGAGGATGATCAAGGGGACTGGAGCACCTCCCATACGAAGACAGGCTTAGAAAGTTTGGTTTGTTCAGCCTGGAGAAGGCTGCGTGGAGATCTTATAGCAGCTACAGGGATACTGGGGAGGGACTCTTCATTAGGGACTGCAGTGATAGGACAAGGGGTAACGGCTTGAAACTTAAACAGCAGAGGATTAGACTGGATATAAGGAAGAAATTCTTTATTGTTAGAATGGTGAGGCAGTGGAATGGGTTGCCCAGGGAGGTAGTGAATGCTCCATCCCTGGCAGTGTTCAAGACCAGGTTGGATGAAGCCTTGGGTGAGATGTTTTAGTGTGAGGTGGTCCCTGCCCATGGCAGGGGGGTTGGAACTAGATGATCTTGAGGTCCTTTCCAATCCTAACTATTCTATGATTCTATTCTATGATTCTAAAGCAACTGTAGATGGCATGAAGGAGTTCTGAGGTACCTCTCTATACTGAAGTCCTGACCAATAAGAGTCAGGAATATGACATTTTCATGACCAGTTCCTTCATGGCAGTGCATTATTGGTTCCTAAACTGCCAGTGTCTTAGAAAAAAGATTTCCACCGCTCATTAGCTCTATTTACCTGAGCAAGGGTTACTATTGATGTTCTCTGATAGCCATTTGCAAATACATAGCTATTCATGTAGGTATATATATGTTATTGTTATTTTCATAGGAAAAGTCATACCACTAACCATTCTGTTTGTTGTTACTGCCAGGAATAAAAGCAGACTTCATAAAGTTGTGCAATTCACTGTGACAGTCATCTCTTTTCAGTATAATGTGAGAATGAAATTTAGAATATGCCATCACCTTTCACTGATTCCCCAACTTAATCAGGGAAGAGTAAAGATGGCAGCATCCTTTCCTAGCTTTCAGAAAGGCATTCAGTCTGAGTCAACCAGAAACCAAGTTTACCTCCACATAATTTGCATTGACCTGCCACATTACTGGCGAATCAGAGGTGTGTGACTGTTGGCTGGACCATTATCACTATTGTTGAGTATTTTTTCTTTTGAAGAGGTTCCTTCTTAACTGTCTTGCAATTTCCCAACTGTGATTTTGAGGCAGGGATTTGGAATATGTGTAGAAATATTTCCTCTATGCCAAAATCTGCAAGCAAAATGTTAGGAAAAGAATAGGTAAAATTCACTGCAGCTACCTGAAAGACATAAACTATCAGACACTTTATCAGAATAGCTCTCTTGAACACCACCCGCTGGAACATGGCAAGGGTAACATCTCCCACTCACTGATGCTATTTTTTGTTGGCCCACAGCAGCTTTGTAAGGGCATAAAGACTCCAGAACATTTTCTTCTGACATTGAAAACATCTCAAAAAAACCTCCAAGCTTTTTCAAAGTCTTTGTCCAGAATGTCAGTAAGCTCATACAGAAATTTCCAGCACATATACTAGTTCTATGGCAAGAGGGAGAAAAAGAAAGGAGTAGCCAGCTACAGATATTTGAAATTGAAATGCCAGTAGAAATGCTGAAGCTTGCCTCCCATAAATATAAAAGACAGGTTCTGTTCTTTTCAGCTACCAGTAGAAAACCCAGCATACTTTCAGGTGAAATACCAATACTTTTTTAATTATATGGCATAGAACCATAGAATCATAGAATGGTATGGATTGGAAGGTACCTTAAAGATCATCTAGTTCCATGGGTAGGGACATCTTCCACTAGACCAGGTTGCTCAAAGCCCCATCCAGCCTGTCCTTGAATACTGCCAGGGATGGGGCAGCCATATCCTCTCTGGGTAACCTGTGCCAGTGTCTCACCACCCTCCTAGGGAAGAACTTCTTGCTAATATCTAATCTAAATCTTCCCTCTTTCAGTTTAAAACCATTCACTATTGTTCTATCACTACACGCTTTTGTAAAATGTTCTTCACATTTCTTGTAAGCTTCCTTCAGTTGGAAGGCTGCTCTAAAGTCTCTCCTGAACTTTCTCTTCTCCAGGCTAACAAGCCCAGCTCTCTCAGCCTGTCTTCATAAGAAGAGTGCTCCAGCCCTCTGGCCATCTTTGTGATCCTCCTCTGGACTTGCTGCAACAGGTCCATGCTCTTCTTATGTTGGGGGCCCCCAGAGCTGGACACAGGACTGCAGGTGGGTTCTCATCAGAGTAGAGGAAAGGGATAGAATCACCTCCCTTGACAAGCTTGTGTCTCTGTTTCGTAGTTCCATGTTTTGACTCCTCTCTGAAACCTACAAAAAACCCCAAGGGAGTTAATTTGGGATATGCTTTTTACCACACAATGTATATGTTGCTTTTGAGGTTTTCAGAAATCATACCGAGTAAAACGAAACATATTTAAATGATATGTGGTTTGATAAATATTTATACTCAGTCTGAGCAGTAATTCTCTTTTTAAGTACATATTTTATGCAAGTAATACTGTTTAGTTCAGTTTTTAAAAGCAATGTTAAGAAAATTGTTAGTCTAGTGTAATACAATATAAGTTAGTCCTCAGCTCCAAGATAAACAAATAAGAAGGACAGCATTAGATATTGTCACTCATGAGAAGCTAGGCCATTTTAGTGTGTAAAAATGAAGTTCAAGGCCACATAAAGCTTTTTAAAGATTTCTATAAATTAATTTCTGAAAAGGTCTTATAGGGTGAGAGTAAGCAAATGATTCTTTATGTGGAAAAAAATTGCTTTAGATTTTTTTTTTCTAAATTCTTAATGGTTTAGAATTTAGAATTCTAAATTCTAAGTCTATAACTAAAGGTGTTTAACTTTAGCTGATTCTAGGAAATAACTGTAATGTTTTAACCAAAAAGAGTACCAAAAAAATTGTGTTTAAATCTGCTTTAGAAAGACACTTAGCATCAAATATTTCAGTCACAGCTGGAAAAACTGTCAAAATTACAAGCAACTTAAAATGATATTACAATAAAAAATCAGTGTGGAATCTCAATTGTTGTCATTTCTGCTTGTATTGCCTGTAATCTCAAATAATTAGAATCATCATTTTGCTCTTACTCTCTCTTTGAGATTACCCTTCACTATTTAACAACAATGCCTCAGTTTATATGACCTGTTTGTCAGAAAAAGCATAAATGAAAGTTTCAAACAAATAACTCAAAATGTTGCAAATAAATTAGTTATGAAGTTTGGGGTGGTGTTTTGCTTTATCTTATGCAAATACTGGACTGTCTTACACAACACCTATAACCTTAATATGAACTTATGTAAAGATCCATAGTTATTATGACTTTTAAAAGACTGTTAATATTTAAATTTCTTTACCTCAAAAGGGAGCCAGGCCCTGGAATAATCAAGGTCTCAGTAACAACACTCTGGGCTTGTGTGACAAACACCACCAGTGGTAAGGCAGCAGCATTCTTCTACTTTAAAGTAGGCTTTTGACTCCAGGGAAAATTTATGTGACCACCAAGACAAAAGCATAATTGGGGAGCATGGGGTAGGAGAGCACAAGTATAGAAATAGTAAATAAGTAACAGCAAGAACGGCAAAAAAGTGAATTTATAGATAAGTTAAAAAACCAACCAACAAAAAAAACCCAAAACCAACCAAACAAAAAAAAAACAAAAAAACAAAAAAAAACCCCAAACAAAATCGAAGATAGTCCTGTTGCAGAAGTCTGTTACTAAACATGATGAGCTTGATGAAGCTTTAGGTGAAAATAAGAAAGAAAAATAGGCAATACTTCAGCACCAGGATAAGGGATCTTCAGCAAACACAATGGAGAAATAAGCAGAATGTCTTTTGTTCTCTGGTTTTCATGATAGCTACTCAAAAATTTTTATTATAAGAAAGGAATTTGAACAAAGAAGACCTTTCCAAACAGATCATATGGTTGGTTGTACTATGCAGACTCATTTATCTCCATTGGAGGAGGGACAAGACCTTTATAATTCACTTGTGGCTTCATTGCTTGTGAATTATGAGTCTTGCCCCCTTACTAGTGGGCACCAATCAGTTATCCAGAAGACTGCTGTTGCTGTTATGCAACTTTTTTTTTTCTGGTTTATTCATATGTGCCAGAAGATCTCTGTTCTTTCTTATCTGTAACTCAGAAAACACAAACAAATATGCTTTCTTCTGACATAACTCTTATGTTAACAAGAAGGGAAAATACCTTTCAAAATAATCAATCCTTTCTGCTTAATGAGGTGTTCTGGCATGTCAGAGGATGTCTTCTTCAGTTTTTTTTGCTAATTGCTTAATAACAGCTCAAAGCAAAATGCCTTGAAAAGAATGCTACTTCTATAAAAAACAGGAGTTGAACACTACATAGTAAAAGAGAGAGAAAGAAAGCAAAAGTGCAGGCTCCAAACTATTAGAATTACATTGAACAGGGGCAATAAGTAATTGACAGTTGTCATCTATCAGTTCCTTGGTTATTCATGAGGTCAGACTTAATCCTTTATATCAGTGCTATCTAATCTTGTTACATCAAGTTGCACTACTCAAACATTAATATGTCTACTAGTGACTTGTGATACACACTGGCTCTTCAAAGATATCACAGGACTGCTTGATCTGCACCAGTCAAGAGCAATGTAATTGACACTGGCAGACAGAAATATTACTGCCAGACTGAAGAGTGTAAATAATAAAAAAAAAAAATCCTCCAACACTGCAGAGATATCTCCATAATTAGAGAGGGATCTCTTCAATCACACCCACTGAGCATCGCTCTCTTGAATTAGAAAAGTGATAGACTAAATGGAAGGGTTCAATTCAATCATACTTAGCACCTGCACTGTTTTGATTATATGTACAGCTAGGGAGCAGATGTGTGGGTTACAGTCAAGAGAAACAAGATTACAAGTAGTTCAGATTTTACTTCTTTTCTAGGTTTAAACAACCTGTAAGGGAGACCCAGCAATTTAGCCAGAAGTACAAATACTTAGTAATAAGGCAAGATTAAACCCACTTAATGTGTTTTCTTCTAGTTCCATGCCAATAGTATGAAGATACAGTGAACAGTCTGTGAAACTTATGAAGGTGGAGAGCTGGAAATAAGAGTGGGGTTAAAACAAAATGGCTACCTTGTGCATCAGAGAAGTTTGAAACAAACTTAGCTAGCAAAAGTCATAATTGAAAGTTAAAGTCAGTTCAATGTTACACACCATCTACAGCTCTGTTGGACTGGTAGAAATAAGCATGCATCAGTGTGTAAAGAGCGCTAACCCAAACTCTGAACAGAAGGTGTGTCACGTTTGCTCCTAACTTGAGAAAGTACTGATTCACATTACTGGAAAAAGGGGCAAGAATGGAAAAATAAGAGAGACACTGATGTATTCATCACTGAAAAACAGATACCAGAGGTATAATGGAGCCCACCATCAGCTCAGTGAAGCACTCATACCAATTCATCTTACAAGTGAAGAAGAAGCATGGTTGAAAGAATGAGTTGAAGATGAGAAAGTGTAATGGATTGTGAGGGAATGGAAAAAAATTGAGAAAAGGAAATGGAAGATAGAAGAAAATTTAAACAACTTGCTACGAAAGGAAGTAGCATATTATATCTCCTCTGGATTGCTCAGCACTGAGGAAGTTCCAATGATTCCTACCTCTCCTACAGAAATCAAACCACAATTTTCCCTTGATTTTAGGTGGTGAAAAAATTTCTCTCTCAGCTGGTATTGGCTAAATACTACCCCTAGAATCTCTAATTCAGAAAACAGTTGCACTCCAACATGTCATTATCTATTTCAGTACAATTGCTACAGTAAAATATATATGTTACTAAACACCAGGACTGGCAAATGGATAAATACGGTTCTGTGGGAGACTGAGCAGGTTCACCTGTATGACATGCTGAGAGAGCTCTATGCTTCTGATGTCAACTGGAAAATGGGGGAAAGAAACTGATACCATCGCCAAACACAAATTTATGTCTTACTATAAATAAACTTGACACACTGCCAAACGTAGTACACAAGCCTTTGTGTACAAATATTAAACTACATAGTTTTATATGAATTGGTAACTCTATCAGTTTTGAAACCAGGACATAAAGATTCAACAAAGACAATAAGACCAAACCTATGTAGTTTAGAAATGTGCCTCTTTAATATCCTCTGGTGTTCTTTTGGCCTTTGTTGTTTGATAAATTACACTTTGTGTCTGCAAAAGTTGTTATTTTTTAATTCATTTTTTATTTCTTCTGAATTACAGCAACTACTAACCCAATAATTCTAATTTTAAGGTTCTGGGGCTACTTGTGTGATGGTATGTTGTACTGATATTGTCCATAATATCACTACGTTATCACATGCCATGAAGCCTATCCTAGGATCTATAAACCATATTCTATGATTTGAAGTGTAAAACAATTATGCTAAAACCAGTTACCATATTAAAATAAACATTGGAATTCAAGTTTGAGGCTAAAATCCCTGAATATTCTGAATTCACATTTCCCTACCACTCATAATTATTTCCCATATTACTAAAAGTTGGATATATTTTTCTTTTCCCTAAAAAGAACAGTACTGGTTTGGGTTTTACCTCCTCTATATTGTTACTATTTAATAAGAAAATAATGCAAACCTTATAAGATTCACATTTATACAAAGTGACTTAATAAACAAAGCCTGATACCCTTCAATTTCCAAGGACATCCTGAGGTAAGTACAAATTAAGATTTGTCCAATATTATGGATATTGAGAGTACACAAACATGAAGTGCTTTTCTTTTGTTCCATAACCAGCAAAACCTCAATACAATAGGGCAGTCTGGATAAAAGCAAATCTCAAATATGAGCTACATTCCAATAAATTCCTGTCAGTGACAGGGTTCTTTTAATATTTTAAGGCACATAGTAACACATTGTGGGGTGTTTCTTTGCTCATTTACACTAACCATATCAGCAATCTGTGAAAAACAGTGTCATGAAGCAGGAATGATTCTGGCATCATATATTTTTTCTTCAATCATGTAATAATTTTATGTCTCTTCCTCCAGGACTCTGCTTTTCTGAAGGGCACAGAGTGATTCCTAACCACACATTTCTTCACGAGGAAACTCTACAGACTAAATGGACAAAATATAAACAAGGCTTGTAAAAGATAACTTGTGCTCTGTATGTTTATCTTTCTGGATTAATTCTGTAGGCCTTAAAAAAATAACGATTATCCTTATATAAGACTTCATGTTGACAGTCCTTCTGTTGGAGCCACTGACAATGGCAGGTGAATGAAACAGCCTTAAAGAAAGTCAAAACTAAACAAAAAATTCCTAAACCCCCCCCCCCCCAAAACCAGACTCCAAGCATAATAATGTGGTGTTTCTTGTTCAACTCTAAAGGTATTTTGACAGTTGCCAGACAATTCATCTGCAGTCATCCTATCCCAACTTAATGTACTGTTACATCTGACTGGGGATAACACACTATCAACAGTCACCTCTGCTATGATATTCATTTTGCAAATTTGACTTTAATTTTGTATATTGGCATATAACCCTTACATTTTGTTTATGTGTTTAAATAAACAAATAAATAAACACAAAACTGCAACCCTTTAAGGAAAACAACCACAAAACAAATGTGACCATTCTTTACATAATTATTCCAGACATGTCCAATCAGTCTATTTGGATTTAGATTTATGGGGTGAGAAAGGGGACAAGGGAGGCCTTTTCATGTCTGCACTTCAGTGCAATCAGGTGAGGAGTGCATGTGCAGCAAAGGTCCTCAGGCCTTCCCAGCAGGAGTCACATTCGAAAGACACTTGGTGCTTTGCAATTCAGCAGGGTATTGATGTTTCCTAGATGGAACTACAGGAATACTTTGAGACCCAGAAACTGGCCACTATGCTGTTGAAGGGAATCTTTTACGTGTTTTACTGTTATCTCCTTGAGAATATCACCATAAAGCCGAGACTTGCCATTGCAATAAAGATGAATGCCACTCTTTAGTACATGTTTCAAATAAATGGATTATATTAACTGATGTACAATTCCCCTCTCTCTCTGATTACTTCTAATTTGTATATTCATAAAGCCATAGATTAGTAATAACAGCTATCAATCTTTTCCCCTGAAAACAGTTTGACACGAAGTACTAGAGATCACAGAGAGTTATAATGAAAACACTACTTACAGATGGTATAAAAACACAATTGCATTTCACCCTCAAGGATTTAATAAAGAATACTACCAGCTTACACACTATCTCATTTTCCCAAAATGGAGCAAAACAGCCTTTGAGCACACAGAGAAGAGACCATTAATGTCCCTTGCTGAATTCCTGAAAGCTGCGTACACCATTGCCTTCCATCAGTCCATTCATGCCCATATGCTTCCCTGACATCCATGTCAACACAGTGAAATAAAATAATTCTAAGGACCATCATATACCTTGTTGCAACTCCAACAGAAAGTCATTCCTGTTTTATATTGTTAATTGCAATACATCTGAAAGAAAAGAAAGTTGGATGCTACGGCTCTGCCATCAAACTCAGTCCAAAAGAAATGTCTCTGTGAGATCTGCAGTACCAAGATATACCAGGCTACAGGTAGACAACTTTGGGTGCTTTCTCTCACCAAAATCCTTTGATTGACAGACTCATCAAGGCTGCATGAAATTGTCACCAAAAAAACCCAACCTCTAGAGATTATAAGCAGCTATGAGCATCTGCCACAAGAGCACTATGAAAGACCAAACACCTGGAGCAGCACACACACACTAAATTGTTTAGAGCTAAATTGTGTTAAAATTGCTTGTTGTTTCCTTTCTATTTTGTTATCTTTTCAAGTGTGTAGATGCTACTGATAAGTAAAACCTAAACAAAACACCATAGAACTCTGAAGTGAAGCATCATAGTCCGGACTTCAGAGGATTCAGCCAATTAAGTTCTTCTCCAAGCACAAATCTGGGGACATTTTTATTTTTGTAGACTTAAAGACAGACAAACAGGGAAGATTCTTCCCCCTATATATTCCCTTCAGCAACTTAGACAAGACAAAATTGGAAACACTATAAATTTCCTTAAGGAAAATACTAGAAAATCAGTAGTAAAATAGGATGTCTCAGTTTCTTACCTCAGTCAAAACCCCGCCGTTCATTAGTTAGCTGTTATGAATTCTCAGTGGTGGAGTAAAGATGTGAGTGAGCTAACAGGCTACAGCACAGTTTAAAACTAGTAACAGCTGGAATATTTATTGGGTTAATCAGGTCAAATCAGCCTGCCACCCACAACTTCATAAATGTCATCGTTGCCATTAAAAGCAAATCCTAGCTTGACTGCAGGGAGTGAGGGGACGTCTCCAGCACAGGCAGAAGCAGCAGCCTACTTTGTGTGTTGACTTTCTGTGTACGAGATATACAGTCAGCATTTCTAATGAATCTGCTTGGAGCGGCTGGAATATTATGATTTATAGCACCTTCCCACTCTCTATCATAGCATTTTATTAGATGGATGGGAAGTCAGTAGTAATGAGGTTAGGAATGAGAAAACATCCATCAAGCTTGGCTACATCTTCTCAGGAAAGACAACACACCATCTTGTATGTCACAGGCAGTGATCTAGGTCATGATGGTATAAAATGTGTGATTAAAACCAAGCATTTGACACTAGATAATAGGCATCTAGTTAAAAAATAGCTCTAATGTTCCTGACTTTTAATTAAACCCAACTCATAAATATGCACTGTGGCAAATATACTGCAGAATGGGTCCTGTTTATGTTTCACTACATAACAATTATGTCCAGAACAAACCCTTTATTTCACTACATGATGTTCTCAGGCGAAAGAGAGTCTACAAGACAGTCTAAAATACAAATGCTAAGACAGTGATATTAGGCAAGCACACAATGATCCCATCCACTTCAGTTGCTTGGTCTCCTTCTCACACTTGCTACTGGAGTTATCAATCTTAAATAGAGCACCTTAATAATTTTTAGCAATCTTTCAAGCACCTTTGATTGCCTTAGTAATAATGGAGCGGGGGGGCTCTTATATGTGCAATGGTAGTGCACTCTAAATCTCTCACTTTAACAGGTTTATTCTTTTCTGTGTGGCTCATTTAAGGAAGATTTTTTTAAGTGGCTTTGAGTAATGTAAAGCTGACAAATTTGTGTACAGAAGCCACAGACAGTATGTAGGCACTTGTTCAACAAGATATTTAGCTCTGTGCCTGACTTTAAACCATGAGTCATCTCACAGAGGTTAACAGTCAATTACCCGTTGATTGCTAACTCAACAATAGATCAATAAAGAAGTAATCCAGTTCCCCCTTGGTTTCAAGAGGCAAAATCCTCATGCTGAATTTAAAGGTCTTGGGGTCAAGTTCTGTATGTTGGGGAATTCTTACTGCAAGGAAGGCAATGGGAGGCTTTCCTTGCCACAGATTACAGTGGAGCAGGATGTGGAACAAGCTGCAGTATAGCTGCTCAGTGTTTCACCCAGTGGGCTGTGTAGCAAAGTAAGGCCCTCTGTTCTCTTTGCTTTATTACAGGTTAACGATCCAAGCATATTAATCTCTACTTATGGGAGGAAACAACAAAAGGTAAGAATTTCTGTCCTTAAGGAGATTATTCTGATCCACTAAATGAAGTATGTCAGTATCAGCTTATTTGTGGATAAGAAACAATCATGGACCTGATGGACATGCTACAGTGGCTAAGTACTTTGACTTAATCTCTTCACTGTTTTCCATTGTAAATGAAATTACGTTTATCACATTAGACCTAGAGAGTCTTCAAAAAATATTTACATAGGTGTTGAGACAAAACTCATAGGAAATATCATTTGGGGGTTTTTTCACAACTTTCAGAAAACACTCCAAATATTCCATTTTTAAAGCTTCACAGGGAGAAAATGTGGCATTTTTGTAACGATACAACTTGGTAAACATGGTGAGTTTTCTAGTGGGGATGAATCACTGGATTTTATAATTTGCCCAGAATACTTACAAATTTAAGACTTCTGCTGTAAAATGCCATTTTTTTCCCCCCTAGGGAGACCTTTGATGTATTTGCTAGTGGCCTTCAGGGAGATGAATACTTGTGTGGTGCTTCTTCTGTTTCCACCTGCTACACTGAAAGATGCTTATAAATACAAACGATATGTTTCAAAGGTGACTTTTGCCTATAATCAATGGCCATATTTATTGCTAGGCTTTTTTTTTATAGGCAGAAGGAGACGAAATGACCTTTCTTTTCTTCAGAGCAAAGACAGCTGGATCCATAATAAAAGAATCTTTCAAAGAAAGCCTGTTAGCTAACTTCAGAATATTAAGGATGATTTCTATAGAACCTATTGCTCCAAAACAAAGTGCTAATTTTTCCTATCATGTTTGGTGAGAGGAGTACATGCAGAGTTCCATTCTAAACAATAACCCTAAAAAAATATTAAAATTCACTGACCTACTTAATTTCACTATTAGTGTTCTGCCAGTCATAGTCCTAACACAGCCCTTTTCAGTATCAGCTTTTGAAGTGATTTGTCTTTTCTTTCATGTCATCACTTCGTATTTATTTTTAAAGTTAAAATATTTTCAGTAGTTTCAGTAAACTCTTGAAGTCTCATTAGACAAAAAAAGTAGCATCAGTAACCCAATCACTCTCTGTCACAAGTTGTGGTGAAATACATCTTTATGGTGCATTTAACAGCTTCTTATTTACAATGAATTATAATAATGCGATTAATTTTACCTCAACAAAACAAAAGATAAACTTGAGTGCTAACAAAATGTGAGCTCTTGTGCCACCTAAGTGCACCAGTAAGACTTTGGTACGATATCAAAATAGTTTCTTGGAAGAAACAAGTACTGTGCAAATACACCATGGTCTGCCTACTTGCGGTCATCACAATCCTTCCAGAAAGAGATTTATTATGCTGTATTTTATTATGTGTCCATTTTTCAGTGGAATAAATTACATGCTTCTTTTGCTGTGTTAATATTGCTGGTGACTATGACTGCTGATGTACACTTCCTTGGAAGCACATTTTATACAGTGCCAATTAAGCAGGAGGTGGGAATATTGCAAGAGGATTTCAATATCTCAGCTAAAGGTCAATATGACTACCAACAAGCCAGCATTTATTTAGTAATGGATTGTATAGTCAGTACTGGGTTCGAGCCCAGCTTCTGCTGAGGGAATTGAATTATACAGTCTTCTGAACGACAGCAGGTGCTATCAAAGGAACCATCTTAGTATTTAGGAGACAGCTTAAAATAGTCATAAAGCATGTGTGCAACCTCATCCATCCAAGCTAGCTTTTGTACTTTTTTTTTTTTTTGAGTAGTGTTAATGTTTCAACATTGAACTAGTACAATTTATAGGTTGACACTTTGTCATTAACACTACATTAATAAGGCTTGGTTAGTAATAAGGCTTGGTTTAGTAAAGGTAGCTTCTCTTTTCACTCCCTTTTTACAGAGAGCAAGAAATTCTAAACATGATCACAAACAGCAGGTCTTCTAGCATCCAAGGAAAAAAGCTTATCTTTTTTTTTTTTTTCCCCAAAGGTTATTCAGAAAATAGACGCCAGTTTCATTTTTCTCTGTTATATTTATTGCTTCTTAATGTTCAAATGAGATTTTCACTTAGCTTTCTTCACATACTGCCATGAAAGAACTATTGAGACTTGATTGGTGATTTTATAAATGCATAGAAAGAGACTGAATGAGCAAGGCGAGGTCTGGGTTGGTCTTTAATATTAGGCTAAATCCTGGCAGTGAATGGAGTGGAGACATGCTTTAGCTTTTAGAAGGGAACATGTAAGTAGTTATTCACTTGTTTTTCTTATATTTCAGTAGAAATATTCGTTCCTTGCTCTCTCTAAACTGGGCTACCACTGAGAAAAACAAACAATACCAAGACTTTTCCACTGATGAATTTCAGTAGGCAGATCTCACCAGAGTTGTGTTCAATGACAACAAAGAAACATCTGTCCTTTTGGAAGCTGAGATGCAAACTGGTCTGTCTTCCCCTTCATCACTCTTGCTTTTTCTTTGCCTCTGCCCATTTCTGGACTCTGCACATTTAGACAGTCCTTGCTCATCAGGTAGATTCCCTTGCCATCCTACACTTGCAACTTTAGTCTCATCTTTCAAAATCATTCCCAAATTCTTCACAGCCTGCAAAAAGAAACTCGAAAAGTGTTATTTCCCCCCTGTGCCAAATTCAGACATGAGGAGAATTCATTGTTTAAATTCATCTGTTCTGAATGTTACCATCCCACATTAATTTTTTTCAGTCCACACAAATTCATACAGTTTTACAAAGGAAACCCTTATTTCTTTGCTATATAATTTTACTATTAACTGAGCTGAAAACAAAACTTTAATTTTTTTCCATGAGTAAAAAAAAAAAAAGAAATCATTTTATATTTACTTATTTCCTTGCATCTGCTTAGTGACCATGATATTTCTTCTCATTTTATCATTCCTAATAGAAGAGCAACATTTTTTCTCAGCAGCATTTGACACCTTGAGGACAGGTCTTTCATATGACATGCCTGGCCGGAAGCTGAGGTGTTCCTGTTTCATTAGACTGTGTGGCTTCCCAGGATACCACAAATTCTGCTTTATTAGGAAGTTTCCAAACAGTTGCAATTACGACCCATAATTTTATCACCCATATTACACGATGTGGTATTTATCCTAACTTCCTGGAAATCACTAATTTAAAGAGATAGTTCCTGCCAAGCTTACTCATGGCTTGGACCTAGCTCTTATCTAAGAAAATAAATTCATGGCTGTCTTTACTCATATAGTCTTCACTGATCTCTTCAAGGTTTGAAGCACAAGTTATCCAAGCAGAGAAGAAAATTTAATTTTCCAGTTATTCACAACTGGAAACTTCATGCCTCTCTGGAATGAGTCTGTATCTGGGCAGCTTTCTAAAGCAGTACATGAAGGCTCTGTAGCTTATGCAAAGCACCATGTGTGCCAAGGGTTTCCCAGTACACAAGCAAAAGGAGCTGTGGTTCTGAAGTTCGTGTATGTGATTTTGATTGCTTGTCTCTCTGATTATGTGCCTCTTATCTCTATCTTTTTTGAGACAAGAGATAAAAGCAGCAGCTGATTACATTTACTAAGGCTATGCTCAGTTTATGACTGCCAGCAAAAAGAGGTGAAAAGGAAAAACATTTCACTGCATATTAATACAATATTGAATAGTAGCACCAACGCACAGGTTTTAAACTGATTCCTATATAACTGTGTTAGACATTAAATGTGTAATTCTTTTACAGAAACTCTACCTTTATGTTCTGGTATGTGAGGTTGTACCTACAGACACAATACAATACTTAATGCATAATGCTACTTGGACAACTGCCTGCCTGGTAAAAGTGCTTTCTGAAGGACAGCAGAGCAGCTCCTACAAGTGCACCAGCAAGAACAGAGCTGCAGAGAGTGATGCCCTTTATTAGGCATGGAGATTGATCATCATTAATGTGAGGCAGGAATAAAAGGAATATTTGAAATTCTTAGTCTGTACATCATCTGATCATAATAAAGGCATCAATGAACCCCAGTCATGAGGAGCGGGTATTCTGGTTTTTCTAAATTTGCAGAAGCCAAGGACAATTTATATCACTAAGACAAAAGTTATTGACATTTTTTCTACCCCACACATTCCAACAAATTCTTCCAGAGATCTCCTATGAGATGCCTAATACTCAGAGTGTAATGTTGCAATGTATAAACTTTTAGACTCCTAAAGACAAGATTAAAAATTCTCAACTTCTACACTCCCTAAAAATCTGCTATCTCAGTGGTGCACTAAATTCAATGAGGGGAACCTGTGGTTTTGCAGATAAAGGTTTTAAAAGAAAAGTAGCCGAAGTAAGGGACATTTCTATCTGTAAGCGCTAAGGATATTTCAGGATGAATGTCTCTGTTCACAGAGGATGACATCACCATCAGCAAACAATATTAAGATTTTTGTTTTCATTATAATCTTTTAGCAGGAGACAAGAAGTAAGAGATAGGAAAGAATCTTCCTTGAAAGAAAACTAGGTTTCTCTAAGTGTCACTTTCGTAACAAGAGCCCCTACAGTGCCATTGTGTTTACTTTCTTTGCACAGAAAAGCTAAATAGTCAGAACACTGGTGCACAGCCCTTCAACTATTGAGATATTGAATTCTGATCTTTAATAAACCAACACTGATTTACTTTACTGCTTCTGTTTGCTTAGTTAAGCTCCACCGGCACAGGAAAAGGCACACATAATTTAATCAGATTGCTTTTTTCATTTGATTTTTATTAATGCAGCAAGCAGGCATTAAGCTCAGTGAATTTGCTCAGTTCTCACCACTAGAATACCCCTTTCTCCCTCAGACTGGAAGATTCAAACAACTGTGAAAAATTGCAAAAGAGTAGAGGAGCTTATGTGGAAATAACATGAGATCCATTTTCAATAGGACAGGCTCTCCTTTTTCAATATTACATTAAAAGCCATGCTTTGTGGAATAGAGAACAGAGTCTTAAAAGAGAGCACTGAATTGCTCTCATTTCAGTGGGGCTGTGATAGACATGCAAACTCTGTTTTCTGCTAAAAAAAAGTCCCACCACTGCAGGACACAAGGATATCTATCCAGTTGCTTTATGCCATTCAGCATCCAGCACAGCCGACTGTCCTTAGCATTCTCCTCCCATCTAGATAAATGTAGTACTGTTTGAGCTGTCACAACTGGAGACCTACAGATTTTCTTACTTTTTGTGGCTGGCAGTTCACAGCAGCATTTGCCAAGTCTTTCCCATTTATTTCAGGGTAAACCTTCAAAAGGCATTTGCACTTAATTCTCTGTGCAGAACTGTCATGGTGATTTTAAGAAACAACTTTAGAATAAAGCTGAGCATCATGTAAGGATAATTCCACACTGTGTTTGTCATAAGCTCTGAAAACAGTTGAACTTCGTGTAGAGGAGAGCTGATGAAGTCTTAGAGATTTCATTGTTCAGTTTGCATTTATTTGTTTTCCCACCAGCATCATTTATCCTGCTGCCTTAGTCTAACTCCTATCATATTTGATTGCATTTCATTTTGTAATGTAAAGACTGAATTGACACATGCATAAATGTTATGAACACGCATATTATATTATTTTAAAAGTCTTAACCTCTCGGAACATCTGTGTGATACTATTTTCAATTACAATGTCATGGTGTCTGCCTTCATCAAGGGATAAGCAGCCCATCCACATTTTCCTTTATTGTCAGAAGAACACTCAAAGCAGCAATGTTAATTGTCAAAATTATACTTCCTCTGTGATGGCATATCTTCACCTTAATGCAGGAATCTTTCAGAATAATATAGAAAAGAAGAGGAAGTTATACCTCTTTCCTTTCGTGGGCTGTTCTTTATCAGAAAAAATAATGTTTGGAAAGTGGCATTATTATTATTATTTGAACAACAGAGATTACTTTTCAAGTAAAACATGGATCTCCCTCCCAGGCTAGATTCCATTTCAAAGCTTCTAACTATGTTCAGAAACAAATATAGCCTAAGCATATTCTTTATCACATTTAACTCTATCGAGAGTTAGAAATTATTTAGTCTGTATTAAAATTGTAAGATGACACATCTCCACGTCTCTTGAAGATTTTAACACAGTCATGAACCTATTTTATTCTTAAGTCTATAGGATTTATTGCTGGCCTCTTCATATGACAGACCTCTGCTTATTTTTCAATCCATAATTATTCTATCTATAAGTATCTGTGGGCACATGGTATCCAGATTGTTGGGGTCTGTAGTAACTCTGCTTCCACCAAATCCATCAAGATTTTTATTACCTATTTCCCTGAAAAGCGTATTTAAAGTAACACTTTGCTTTGGTCTATCTCCATGATTATCTTCAAAGTACTGAATGACGAGTAGACAAGATAAATAAAGGAAATATTTATAGCAGTGTAAAAACCCTTTTAGCTACAACTGCAAACTTAGGAAGCAAAAGAAAAATATATCTATTGAATACCCCACTACTTAGAAGTTTTGAGCAACCTAGATACCCACAAAACCCTTTACTCTGATATCATAAGACATTTTTATTTGTTTCAAATTAAAAGTTTAATGTTTCCTGAAGCATGAAAACACCAGTAAGTTACAGCATAACTTGCACCCCCAATATTTTATCTTTTTTAATTCATAAAGTTATTAAGTACTTGGCATTATAGAACCAATAACATCAGGATTGCAGCCTTTCAATGTGCTAAAGATAATACTTGCAGATGTCCTGTTTTTTACCATAAATCATTCTGAAGGTGTTTCTACAATCTAAGCCAATAATTGGCACATACAAAGCCACAATACCTGTCCATTATTTCAAATGAATATTAAAAATAACCCCAGGTCTTATTTCTTGAAGTATGATGAAGGAAAGAAATAAAGCAGGGATGCAAGAACATTCACAGGAAAGACCAACACTGAACTTCATTTTTCTCAGTTCCTTGATCTGTAGCACTTACCAAACGTGTGCTAGCATTGTCCGACAGAGTTTCTGAAATACTTATCCACGCAGGCTCAGCTTCACTGAAAATATGATATTAAAACTGATTTTCATCCTCAATGCTCCAGTTATCTTGAGTTTTTACCTTTGAAAGTAGCAGCTGCGTTCTGTTAAATTCCTGGTTCTTAAAATTAAATTTCACATGAACGCAGCAACAAGAGTTTCAAAAACAACTTTTATAGAAGGCTGTACAGTGAACAGAAACTCCAGAAACACTCAGTGCATGCCATAATATATAATAAAATAAAAAAAATATTGCAAGCATTCTAGATTAATTTTTTTATTCCATTGGAAGCTGGAGATCTTTCCAGAATGCACATGATACTGAAAGAATCTTCTCATTCAAGTTTGTCCATAAAACAAAGGTCCAGAAAATACTTTTCATTCAACCCCCTTAACTTTTAATCCCTCAAAGAAGTCATCTTCACACTAGTTTACAGACACCCTTTGAAACATGCCTATTTGCCTAAAAATGTCTCAGGTTTTGCTTACATGTAACATTCAAGGAGAGGAGAACATGATGTGTTAAGTATTTGACAAAGGTCTGATACTATAGCATTTTTTAAATAAAGTGAATGCAAACACTTTCAAACAATTCAGTATTTCCCACTAAAAACTTTTCAAACAACACATGCAGATCTCTACATGAAGGATTCCACCCTGATGGCCAAATTGGGTGTTAGAGCAAATAACACAATATCCCTGGGTTTTGTGGCTATGCTCAAAGTAATTTTGATAAAACTTTTTCTGGTTTCTTTGTTTTTTTTTTAGTTTCTTTTGAAACACAGATTAAAAATTATTTCTTAAGCACAGTCTATTTTTAATTATAAGAAACCAAGCTACACACTTAGATTTTCAGTCTTTTAATCCTCTGTCCCTATGCAGCATTGTCGTGGCTTAAACCCAGTCAGCCACACAGTTTCTACTGCCCCCACCTCCTACCCCCACCCCCCCACCCCCCCACCCGCTCCTGGAGGGATGGGGTGGACAATCGAAAGAATGTAACTCCCATGGGTTGAGATAAGAACAGTCCAGTAACTAAGGTATAATACAAAACCACTACTGCTACCACAATAATAATAATGATAAACAAAATAACAAGGAAAGAGAATATGATACCACTCACCGAAACAAGCCCCGACCGAGAATAGCGAGCCCTTCTGGGTAAATCCCAGTTACCTTCAGGGCATGACGTGCTGTGGTATGGAATACCTTTTTGGCTAGTTTGGATCAGGTGTCCTGTCTCTGCTTCCTCCTGGCTTCCCCTTGTCCTTGGCAGAGCATGAGACTCACAAAGTCCTATGGCCAGTCTAAAAATTTGAGCAGTAACTAAAAAATATCGGTGTTATCAGCTCTGCTCCCAGGCCAAAATTCAAAAGCACAGTGCTGCACCAGCTACTAAGAAGGAGAGAAAAATGTCTGTTACTGCTAAACCTAGGAAAAGCATCCATGTTCAGTCTCTCAATCTGCAATTCTGAGGCATAATCCCATACAAGCACACTATCAAATTCCATGGTAAACCTGCTAGAGGGGAGCAGAAAAGATTAGATTGCTGCAGTTTAACAAAGATTCGCCAAATGTGTCACCTAATTTGAAGCATGCCAGGTTTTTGACATGTATAGTTACTTGCAATCTAAATGTATTACTTATCTAAGTATTAATTATTCACTGTGAAAAAAAAAAAAATTATCCCAAAGGAGCAGCTTGAATTTTTCATTATGGTCATTTGTAAGTAAATTTGCAAAGCTATGCACAAGGAGCTATAGATAAACCCCATTAGAGAATAAATAACTTTGCACATTTTGTGCTTGCTTACAGTGTGCAAAATGTTCCTTTCCATGTTCTAGCCTGAAGTTCCAATGGTTGCTAATAACTGGAAAAGATGCTGAATATCCCCATTGCCTCTACAATGTGGTCCAATGATTACAGGAAAACCGTATATAGTACAAAATCCCAAAACTGAGAATATGCCAAAACTTTTTTTAAGTAAACACCATATAGAAGATATTACTGGTGTACAAAATAACGTTAAAGGAGGATGAAGCTAAGGATGCCTTAAATCCTAGTAAAAAGCAGGTTACTAGAGAAAAAAAAATAAATTGAGGCTTCTCCATTTTTTTTCAGACATTTCTGTATTCTTGAGAGAATTCTGTTTCTTCATCTATTCCCACCCCCCATCCCTCTTCAATTTCTTTCACTTCTCCATTTGTAATTCTAAGCCTATTATCTGTTTCATGGTCTCCCTATCATTTCCCATTTTTTTCCTCCAGGAATATGCATTTTTTTTTCCCTATAGTTTCTGCCTGGAATGTCAGGACTGTGTCTTGGATTTTCACTGAAGAAGTTTTCACAATCTGTTGTTCATCTTTCCTTTATGAACTTTTTTCATTATTCTTTTCCAAGCTTTGCTCTGCCAAAAATCTTCATTTCTCCTTCCTCAATGGGACACATACGAGTTTTTTTTAAGCTATGTCATCATTCCTCTACACAAGATCTGTCTCTACATATAACAACTAAAACAATTCTATTCATTTGCATTAGAGCTCTCTCAGATTTTTCTGCTTTGTTGAACAAGCCAATCTCCTGCCTTATGCCATGCCACCTACTAATGGACTTTTATGTCAGTGCTTCTACTTTCAAATTAGTATAATTCCTTCATTTTCTTCCCCAATATTGCTACCACCTTGCTCTTTCATCCTCAGGACTCTCTTTAGCACTATTTTCCACACTCCAGCCCATTCTCCCAGTGATTTTTCCTCTGCCCCAAGCTCCAACCTTCCACCCTCTTCAAAACAGTGGGATTCTTTTAACCTGTTTCTCCTTCTCTCATTTTTCTTCAATCCTCTGCAAGCCAGTTTGTAGCTCTCCTCACCAGTGAAACGACTCTCGCTAATGACATTTTATGAGCTACAATAAATAATTTAGGGGGAATGTTAATAATGCACAGGAAAGGAGGAAACAAATTAAGAGATACAGGAAAATAGAAGTTTTCAGCAGAGAACCACAAGAAGATTGATATATACAAATATATTTTTCCTTATCATCTCTTTCCAGATAAAAACTCATATTCTAAGACTGATATATATAAGGGAAGCAAGATGAAGTCTGATATTCAATAAATGAAGAAGTGGAAAAGGTTCATAAAACAGATCAGGATAAAGTTACAAAGGAAGATCATAATCAAAACCAAGTGGGCTGTTCTCTAGTAGAGCTTGAAAAGAATGAAGACTGACAAGCAGCCTCAAGAAGGGGTTACAGTTTCATAGTATTTAGGATAAGACATGCAGCCAGAGATCATTATGCACTTTCAGTTTTTCTTATTTTTTAAGTCAATATTTGTCTCAGATACCACACACACACTTGAATTGACAGCAAAAGTAGTCTATTGTTTCATCAATACAAATTGCAGCAGCTTGATTTAAAATTGCAATGTTTTTCCAGTAGTAATTCAAGTATTTGAAAGGTATGTATGATGTTTTGGATTATGCTTCGGAGAGAGGATAATGAAATACAAAGTGGGTACAGACCATTTTCTGTAGCACAGGGACCATAAAGAAGAAACTGGCCACGTACTTTCCGTAAAGTTCAAGATTTTCTATGGCTAAATTTGATTTCTGTGAGGAAAACCAAAGAGATTTTCCATGAGAAAAAAACTGAAACCACTGCTCTGAAAATGAAGGTGAAGTTTACAAGAGCTTCCCACAAAAACTGCTGGGCATGAACCAAGTTGTCAGCTCCTGAAAAGATGAAAGGCAAAATGGTTGAGTGAACAGATTCAGTCCTTTGACCATCAACAAGGCTGGGAAAATTACTTGCCAATATCCATCTGCTTACTGATTAGAGTTTTCCAGGTGGTCAGCCAGAAAATCAAGCAGGACGTTTCCCCCAGAAATTCCCCTTGCTTCCTTAAAAAAACAAAAACAAAACCAAAAACAAAAAAAAACCTAACAAAAAAAACAACCAAACAAAAAAACTCAAACAAAAACAAGCAAAAACCCCCAATCTTTCTGCTTTACAGCCTTGCAGATATAGCAGTGTTTCTCTTCCCAGTACAGCAAGTTGTTTAAAAAAAAAAAAAGAATCCTTATCAAAAACTGGGTTTAAATACTTCCAAATAAAACACAGGAAAAAAATCTTGCCCAAGCCAAGCAAATGAAAGGCAGTAAAAATCTGTGTCCTTCTTGTTAACCACAAATAAAATATTTTAGAAGCAAGATTTGCCATACTTCCTGAAAAGCTGTCCCTTTTTTTCACATACACACATGAGGAAGACTAAAAATACTAGCAGTTCTTCACATGGGTTCTTTGTGTAACATTTTGGGGTCAAAATTTAGGTCTTTTCCCTTTCTCATCATTCTCCAAGTTATTATCACACTGTGTCAGACATGAACTCACAAAACATGTGAAATTTCTTAGTCCTGTGGTGTGCCAGCGGCTTAACTTGGAAAATAAGCTTTGTTCAGTTGCTTCAATTTACTTAACCAAGTTGCATAAAAAGTAAACATTTTATATAGCTTTTATGAGGTGGAGATCTTGGTAAGGATGTGCTTGCTAGTAATGTAAAAATTCTGAATCTGTGTGTCCTGCTGACGTACCTGTGAATGGACAGTCTGAATGAATTTTATTACAAGAGAAGAGAAGGTATTATTCTGAAGTTTCCATCATACTAAACCTTATCACAGGTTTATAAATGAGGGAAACAAAAAATTAGTTTTAATCTGGCTACTAACAACATTTGGTTTTTTCTTCACTCCTCTACTAACGTGATCCAAATTTTAGGGGCAATTTTTATCTTTATTATTTTCTTTTACCTTTGGTGACAGCATTTCATCAGTAATTCAGCCACAGCACTTGGATCTTCTGTGACATTATGCTCCTCCCTGTCTCCCACATCACAGCTACATGCTCGCTACATGAACAAGATCTTACAGTTCCCTTAACATTTCCATATAGACACCAAAGGATATGTTTAAAAACATTAGCTTTAATCCCTTGAGAAATATTTCATTGTAATTTGTTCCTAGATGGGATTCTGAGCTACCACTGAGGAATAAATCCTAACTAGCTTTGATTTTTTCATATAGTCATATTATTAATGTATATATAATGTATGAGCTTGCTTCTTTCTGACAAGATGTTCTGCAGAAGACTTTTTTAAACACGTTATACAATAATCTGACTTTTGAAAAGTTTCTATTCAAAGGGTTTTAAAAACACTCATTTTGAGCAGTCAGTTATGAAAAGGACAAATAACAAATCAGATTTTCTCAAAGTCTGTAAACATTTTCAACTTCTGTTGTTATTTCATGCTATTTTTAAAATCATCATCCACTTTCTTTGTTTGCATGTGCAATATGCCCTGTGACATCAAACAGGGAGTAGTGGGATTTCTTAGACCCGGTTGTCGACACAGCTCCCCTCTTTGAGATGTGAAGTTCATCCTTTTGGCACTACAATGTAACTACCTTACCCTTTGTTTTGCAGCAGATATTGCAATTACAGCTTTACAAATATTGTTCCATCCTCTGAGAAAACACTTTGTGGAAACCAAGTCTGAATTTTAGAGGCTCGATTTTTACTTAATTTTCAGAGAAAAAACCTGCACAAGCAGGAGAAAAATTACTTGCTGAAGTCTACTTTAGTTCCCTTACAGTATAGTAATTGAGACAAATCTGGCCTCCAACCATGGCAACCTTCAGTGAAGCATCTCTCTTCAGAAAACAGTCAGCAGACCCATGTGTGTCTTTTGTTAGCAGTATAGTCAACTTGTCACAGTGTTCAGTCTAACTTGTAACAGAAACCACTACTTTATTCTAAACTTTATACACCTGCCAAGACAACACAAGTCCTTAGCTACTGAATGAGCCTGCACAGCACAACAAAGACAACTTCACTTGAAGCCAAATATTTCAGTCAAAACTTCTCTAGTGCATACCTAGAGCCGGAATGCACCTAAATAACTGACATGGGATATCGTGTTTTTTGCAAGGAGAATTAATGAGTAGAATCATGAAGAGAGTCATGAAGATCAAAAGGGATCTCTGTTGGATCAATGACTTAGGTAGGCAAAGATCATAGTACTCTGCAACTAATGCTGCATCTGAACACTAACTAAAAGTGGTCCAACATTCCCCTTAGCTGCAGACTTGAACACACTAATGAGGAAAATAACATGGACAATAAACCCACCCCCAGGAGGAGAAGAGAGATACAAAGGCAGAGTAAGCTGCAGTCACTGGATTGCTAAGAGGACGGTCCCCCAAGAAAATAGAAAGCATGTTGCTATCTTCCCCACCATGTCTGGCTGCAGGAACAATGGGAGAAATGTGAGGGGGGTTGCATCTAAAACCATGTGCTGTCTCCAGCCTCAGGTAGCCACTGGAACACATGTTGGCAAAAAATCCTCACATAAAGCATGGACATTCTTATGACCTGGCTATTTACATATTAATAAAAACGAGCACTATAGAATATTTTGTTTATTTTCCTAAGGTTTGGTTGTGAATTCCTTAACCCAGTAAATTTGCTAATAAAATTATAATAGCATTATATGCTATATATGCAAGTTGAATCTACAGTGTCACCTGGAGAAAATCTACTTCAATGCTCAATGCAAGTTTTGTTTTACCACTCTTTTCCTTTCTCTAGATCAGGCAGCTGGCTTTCTAGTAACAATCACATCCTTCACCAGAGTCATCACGAGGACAACCCACATGGACAGTGAAGGTAAATATTTTTAAAATGCAAGCAAAATAAATTTTTAAAAGCTTCAAAAATAGCTTTGGATTCAGAAAGCCCTTTACAATCCACAGGCAGTTCTTTTCAAGAAAAGATGCTTTTAAGTTATGCAGAATTCTCATATGTCAGTTCAGAGATTTCTTTGTCTGTTCTGCCACATAGTCTGTATAATTTAAGGTGACTTACTGTACAGGAAAGTTCACTTTCCATAAAATGTTTTCTTAGTAAGCACCTCTCCTGGAAGTGCTGTAGTGTAAACATGAGTGGCTACGAATACGAACATTATTAAATAGTGCTGATGAATTTTTCAATACCTAAGGGAGAGCAATTCACAGCTCAATCATTCAGGCCATTTTAAGTGCTGCACAGGACAATTCCACTACAATCTTCCATAATATTTAATTGCCCATTTTATTCTGTTTACTTTTGGTTAATGTATAATTAAAGCCCCTTCTACTAAACAAGGAGGGGTGGGGGAAAGAGAGCAACTGTTAGCCTGCTTTTAACAAATCTCTGGTGAGAGCTTTATCCTTCATTTAAAATTCATTGCAAAGAATTTTTATTTAATATCAGTACCAAAACCCAGGTATTAAAGCAAAACTTGGAAGCACTTGTGCAAAACAGTCCTGACATGGACTTGGATTTTTACTATTCCAGTTTCTGACTGACAGACCTTTGACAGAGATCATCCGTCAGCCTGGGATTGATTGCGCCAATAGCCACATGACCACTGGAAGAAAGTTGGAAAAAAAAAACATTGTGACAAAACACTCCTGTTACACAAAGTTTATTCCATTGGAAATTAAGGTTTTTGGTGGATAGGGAAAAGGGTTAGCCCAATAAATGAAAAACACTGTACACTTTTACAGAAATGGGATTGTTTACAGCCAGATAGAGTACAACCATAGTGTTTAGGGGGAAAAAACCCACAACACAATGTTTTAAACTGGATATGAAAGCAACAATCATGTAAGTGTTACACTGCTCTTCATTGCCAATCATTGGGATATTTACAGCTTATTGTAATCAGGAATCTCGTTTAACATCAGGAAGAAACTTCTTTACTGTGTGACAGAGCACTGGAAACAGGTTGCCCAGGGGGGTTGTGGAGTCTCATACATTAGAGATATGCAAGGCCCACCTGACAAGTTCTGTGTGAGTATTCTAGGTTACCCTGCTCTTGCAGGGGGGTTGGACTAGATAATTTTTGGAGGTCCCTTCCAAACCCTTGGGATTCTGTGATTCTGTGATCTCATAGAGAATGATTGTTTATTAATATGCAGCAATAGAACTGCTTTGAAATTGGAACAAAAATGAATAGCTTCAGTACCTTAGGCTTTTGTTGTTTGGGGAGAGTCCAACATACTCACCCACCCTCCTGCCCTAGGATAAGATCTGCAGTTTATGGAACTCCAGACACTTTAATAACTGCTTTGTGTGCTCTTTTGTCTTTACACAAGAATCGTTATGTGACTACAGAGCAGACAAATACCATTTCTCTGAGAAATTAAATTGGTTATACTGCTTACCAGATCAAAGTCCTTTTGTAGTCTGTATTCTTTTAGCAAGCAGGTTATTAAAAATTATTGTGTATATATATTATCATTATATGTATACGATGGATAGACGAGAAGTTGATATAGACACAGACATTATTCTATACATTGAATAGTGCATATATCCACAATACACACTGTACACAATGTGTATCTACACATGTATCTACATACTGCATAAATACACAACTATTTTCTTCAAAACAGAGATACCCTCTTCAAGAAAATTACATTCATGTGGTCAGTTCTGCCTTGTGTGTAGTCTCAGCT
>NW_022994387.1:0-56368 GCF_012275295.1 Melopsittacus undulatus | reverse complement strand
CTGGACAAAAATCCTTTGTGGGTCATGATCACCAAAGCATGGGCCATCCATTAACACAGCACACTGACTTGGGGACAGGGTCCAGTGTGGCCCACACAGGGTGCAGCCATGTCTGCATGAGGAGGGGGGGTCTGAGCAGCCTTACTGCCGTGAAAGGGGGGGATGTGGGCTCAGCTTCCATGCCCATGTATGCTTCCAGGCACAGCCCTCGCTTCTGTCTTCGCTAGACTTTAGAGAGCCAACATTTCCCATCCTGAAACAACAAAACAGTCAGCTTTCTATCTGAACACCCCCACAGCAAAATCTGTCTTGGCGTGGAGATATTTGCCCAGTTTGGACATTTTCAGCAGCAAGTGTGCAAGGCTGTGGGACCTACACCCATTACTCTCAGACTGATGTAAAACTCTGAAGCCTAAATCCAGCACTCCCACCATCATTCCTGCTACTCTGCTAAGTCGAGGAGGCCTGAAAACACAGTGGAATCTCCTCCTGACTCCAGTGGGTACAGATTTGTAGGAAAAGCTTGGGTATTCAGCTCTGCGTCTGTCGCTTTCCTCATTTGCCTTTGAATTTAAGGTTGGGCATAGCAAGCTCAGGTGGACAGTTACTTGTCATACAGCTAATTCCTATCTGGGAGAAGGGAGGGTTTTTTTTTGAGAAATTCCACTGCTTCTGCCCTCTGTTTGTAAGGAAATGAGACTTCATTGGTACATGCTTCATTTTCCATGGAAGACTCTGTCAGGAATGCTGGGAAGAAAAAGCATCTGATCAACTGTCTGCTGCAAGAGGATGGCAGTAAGCTGAGCATCAGATTCGACTAAGCTGCAATTCCCTCTGCAGGACACCTGGTCCACTGCCTCTGCACTAGCATGATCAAGAGTCATTACTCAGGACTGTATCCAGACAGCTTCTGAGTATCTCCAAAATTGAACAATTCGCAGCATCTTTGTGCAGCCTGTGCCAGGGCTCTGTCACTCTCATAATAAAATAGTTTCCTGACATTTTAAACGGCACCTCCCGTGCTTAGTATGTGCTCATTGTCTCTGTCCGTCACTGGCACCACTAGAGAAGAGCCTGGCTTTGTCCTCTTTACATCTTCCCTTTGGGCATTTTATACAACTTTATTAGGGTCCTTGTGAGCCACCTGCTTTTCTTTATCTCTCATCCACACACCTTATAAAAGAGATGATCCAGTCCTCTCATCATTTTCGTGGTCGTCACTGAACTCTCTCCGGCACATCAGCATCTCTTAAACTGAGGAGCCCAGGGCTGGGCACAGGACTCCACAGGTTACCTTTACCAGGCTGAGTAGAGGTCAAGGGTCACCTTCCTCGGCCCTGCTCAAAATCATTTGTTTAATGCAGCCCAGGGATATCATTTGTTTTCTTTATGGCAAGGGCACATTGGTGGCTCATGGTCAAGCTGATGTCCACAAGACCCTCAAGTCCTGCCAAACTGCTTTCTAGGATATATGGTGCCTGGGGCTTTTTCTGTTCATGTACAGCACTGTGCAATTCTTATCGTTTAACTTTATGATGATCCTGTCAGCTCATTTCTCTAGGCTTTGAGATCCATCCGGATGGCACCTGCTGGTATCTGCCACTCTTCTCAGTTTTGTGTGCCTTGCTGAGGGTACACATCAGTCCCTTCATCCAGACCCATTCCTGAAGATGTTAAAACAGGACTGGACCCAGTATTGACTTCTGGGGTACACTGCTAATTACTGGCCTCCAAAATGGTCTTTGCACATGGAGGACAGGGGAGGTGATTTGAGACAGCCAGCATGGTTTCACCAGGGGCATGTCATGTGTGAACCAACCTAGCTGCCACTTTCATGATGTCCACTATCTCAGTATAAATTCAGCGTTGCTGTCTAAATGAATAAATCAGTGCACACTGTAACAGATTCTGTGGTTTTGGTGCCACCAAAATAATTTTTAGTCACAGCACAGCAAACTTGTACTTAGAGCAATGCAGAAAAATAACCTGTATCCCGAGATCTCTTACCCACTGTCCCAAGGCCCTTTTATCACACTTGGACTATGGGTTGCAGCGTAATCACCACCCTCACACAAAACCACTAATGGGCAGCAGTCCTGAGGCCATACCAGGCTGGAAGTTTTCTAACAATGTCCTTAACTGGGCCCCAGGAGCCAGCAGACTTCTGCATGAGGGAGGTCTGCCTGGCACACTGGACGCTCTCTTCCCCTCAGAAGGGAATCATCTACAACTAAACCCCATCTTTTCTGCCTCACACATGTGATCGTAATATGGCGGTTATGCTTTTTCTGACCCTGCCACCACTTCTGCAGCAGATGGACGTCTGACCATTCCACTAAACTGACTGACTGGCCTTTCCCTTCCAGAGCTTGTATCACTGAGGTTGCACAGATGCACCTGGGAGGGAGAGGTAGGCAAGGGTGGCTTTCACCTGTTGCCCAAGTGTGGGCTTGCATCCATTCACTTTTTCCCTGAGCTACTGCCTGCAGCCTGGGAGGGGGAGGATCAGGACTCTGGATCTTAGGGTTTTTTCTCTCACTGAGGCCAGAGCCTGCTTCCATCAGCCTATATCCTTTCAGACTCCCTGATGCTCTTAACCTTCCTACTACTTCTTTTAGGTCTGCCCCCAGGCTGAGCAGATCGTCACAGCCGCCAGTTTGCTGCTGCCACTCCACTACCAGAGAAAAGGCTCTGTCACTCCCTGCAGCAAGAAACCTGGGTGGCTGCAAGTCGCTGCCAGCGCCCCACGGGTTCCTCCATCCCTCCCGAGGAGCGCAGATCAATTCAGTCTGCAACCGCTGGGTGCCACGCACAGGCTCCTCGGTGAGGGTGCAGAAACTCGGACCCATCCACGGAGCTCTGGCAGGGGCAGGAATCGACTCTGCGCACCGCTCCCTTCCGTGGCCGGAGAGAGAGTCGCAGGGCGTGGCCGCCATTGCTCGGGCAACGCCCAGATCTCGCCAGCGGACCTCCCGCGAGAGCTGCCGCGCTTGGGGGAATTGTGCGCCGCCTGTGCAGTAGGTTTCCCGGCGGCAGGGGCTGCAGGGTGTTCTGGAGGCAGGGCGGGCTCCTGGGAGCAGGAGCGCCCAGAAACCGATCTATTTAAAGTGGTCACTGAGGGGGGCGAGACAGGGATGAAGAGTGGGGAGGGAGGAGAAAAAGTCTTCTTTCTCGACAAGGATTAGTAGCGGGAAATTCGAAGCGCATATTTAATACAGCAAAGCTAGACTACGAAGGAACAGTAATGCAGGCTCTTTCAGGACGCCTTTGGGAATACGGTGTACTCACAGATCTAAAACCTCAGTTCGGCTCATCTACCTATTTCAAAAAATGTTACAGTATTTCTCAGATGGTGGAAATAGAACTGTAGCAGTAGCTGATTTAGTATTTTAGGGGTATGATTATTTCTCAATAACTAATGTATAAAGCATTTGATATGCATACTTGTTATTATTTCAAGAAAAAAGGAAAACTTGACATCTTTTGCAGATACCCTGTTTTCAATTTTTTAATGTTAGCCCTTCTATGCACCTGTTCCAGTTTTTGGTAACATACATGATGACAACTGTATGATATAATAATAGTGCTTTCCTAACCTCATAGAAATGTCTGGTGATATAATTGTGAGGGATTTTATTGCAGGTATAATACACTGGCTTTTCAAAAGGCAAGTTCCTGTCACCGAAATACTTTGGTTGCTTTCGTCTTCAACTGCAGTTGCTCAGTTTCACACTTAACATCACAACCTTATTTCTAGCATTTGGTTTCTGCGGTTATAAGTTTGCACTAATAAATGTTATTCTATGCATTCTTATCACTGTCAAACCGAAGCAATTAACATCTTCTAGTCCATGCTGGGGGAAAAACACCACAATCAGTCCCTTGGTTGTTAGGTATTTGCCAAAGCAAACATAAAAGAATGATAAAAAGTAATTAAAATGCAGTTCCTGGCAGAAAACCAAGGTCAGGTCTCATTCAGTGTTTCAGTCAGCTTAGATCAGCTAAAGATCGCCTGAGCAGGGCTTGGATATTAGGCACAGGTCTCTGCAGTTCCGTTTCAAGGGACAGCTTCAGCAATTGGCCATACTCAAGAATAAAAAGATGTATGCCACATACCTATGCTAGCTGCTGTGAAAAAGGCTGTTAGAGATAGAGGGGGGCCCTGCATAAGTTAGTAAATCTGTTACTTACCTAGGAGGAACACAAGGGAGAAATTCATGATACAGAAATTCCCATGTATACAAACTGAAATCTCTTCTGTACCACATCAGCTCAACAGACTGGAAACTGGGTGACCTAAAGATGGAGCACAAACTGAGCATTTTAAAATAGTGATCCTAGTTCATACTTTGCAAGTTGAAAACTAAGAAAAGTGAGCTGCGGAGTCTTTCTCCCCAACCCCCAGCCCCTGCACCCACCCTACTGTTTCCTCTAACGTCACACTATGATGTCACAGCACGCAGGGGGTGAGTCTGAGGTTGGGCACTGTAGGCCTGGATGGAACTCACAGCGTTCTGCGGACTGAGTGCCACTGGCAAGCATTCTCCTGGCTGTCTTCAGGAGCTCATTGCCCACACAGACAAACTCTTCCAGTTTGCAGAAGGCGTAATTTCTCACCAGGATGGTGCAGAGGAAGGCTCGTCCACGAGCACGGGTGGCTGCCCAGCCAAGGAGAGCAGCTAGCTGCAGCAGGCGAAGTTGTTCGAAGGCTCAGGGCACCCAAGGGCAAAGGTCTGGCCACTGCACTGCTGCAGAAAATGAGGGTGAGTTCAGTGCTGCCTTTCACCCCGTGTTTGCACCAAGCCTGCCCGACTTGGCCAGGCCCAACAGTGTTGCAGAACCAGCACCATCGTGCTGCCTGGGCCCACTGTGGCTATGTGACGATGAAGGAGCTGGGATACTGTAGTTCCTAGGGGGCACCCCGGGACTCGTGCTGCCCTCCTTCCCCAGATGCGGCATATGTACCCTGCCTGCAAGGGGATCCTGCCTGGCCTTCCACTCCACACTCCCAGCTTCCCCTCTATAGGCCATAGCCACAGCCCTTGTCCCACCCCGAGAGAGGGACTGCGTGGGAGCACCACCCACCTGCCTGCACCTATCTGGTTTGTACTCAAGGAGGATCCTGAGGCTTTTCTCTGATTTCTTTGCCCAGGGTTGCTCTGCAGTGTGGTAACGCCCATGGTCTTCCTGCAGAGGTGCCTTTGCTCAGGAATCTCCACCATGTGAGTACAGCACGTGCTCAGCAGCAGCACAGGGACAAGGAGCACAGAGGGCTCAGGGCATGCCTAGGGAGGCTGGTAAAGGGTGGTGGGGTTGGTTGTGCTCCCCACCAGGAGCTTTCTGGCTACTTCACGATTACAGCTTGTAAAGAGAAAATCCCCCATGTGCAGGGCTCTGCCCTGGATCGTTGCTGCCAGCTGAACTCCCTCTTTTCCAGGAAAGGGTTCATCACCTTCAAAAAGAAGAGGCTCTTCACAATCCTCTTTTTGATGATCCTAGGGGCTTTTGGTGAGTATCTGCCTGTTGCCAGTGGGGGCATGGAGGCACAGAATGTGAGCTGCAGAGTGAGAGAGAGGTGCTGGTGGGGCCCTTGCAACCCCTCCACGTCTGAAGCTCAGGGAGCTTCTGAGATGCCCATGATACAACCAGCCCCAGAGCCAACAGCTGAAACAGGTGCACAGCCTATGGTGCTCACCGCAGACAGGAGGGAAAATGGTGTGTAGCTCTGGGGCTCCAAGCACACCTGGAAATTAGGAGTGTGCAGAGCCCTCCAGCATGGGAAGGGAGAGGATCCCCACTTGGAGAGCCAACCCTTCTCTGCATCCCCATGTCTTCAGCCAGCCTCTTGCCACCCTGCTGTGGGAGGAAACCACGTGACTACAGGGATCACTAGAAATCCTGATAAAATATCTCTTTTGGTGATGTGAATTACAGCTGGTGTCTTCTATGGGACCTTCACGGTGACGTGGATGCTGCGGACATTGGGTGTGTCACAGGTCAGTGACTGCAGTTGTGGGACAGGAAAGTCCCGCACTGGAGGTGGGTGCATGGGTAAATAGCCCAGTCCCTCCAGTTCTAGGCAGTGACATAGAGAATCAGCCGCAGCTTCTGCCGTGACTCTGGAAAGCCCTGGCAATTCTGGGACTCAAGAGAGCTGTTTGTTTTCAGGTGCTGCTGAGGGAATCTGTAGCTGACCTGGATTCCCTGCGGTAAGAGTCCTCTCTCCTGACCTGCATGCAACATGTTCCATGGGGTAGTGGCAGATGAGCTCATGCTATCTGCATTCACTTTTGCAGTGCCCAGAGCTTGTAACTTGTGCTCCTACCTGGGCCTTTTGCTAAACCTGGAGGGGAAGAAAGCCAGGGAAAAAGAGGCTGGAGCTTTGCTGCCTCTGTTCCTCCCAAGCTTGGAGGTTTTGGGAGGGGCTGGGCAACTCTCTGACAAGATCTGCTTTCCCTCTGACTACAGAAATACGCTTGCTCTTTCGTGGAAAACAATGGACAACATGCAACACCTGAGAGATGAACTGGCAAGCCTGGCTGCAGAGATCACCACTGTGAAGAAGGTGATCCTGCACTTTGGGAAAGAGGGCCGGGCCCTGTCTGGGCAGCTGGTGGGCTTTTCTGGCTCAGCCCACACACCCCACCTGTTGCCAGGGGATGCTGCTTGAGCTTCTCCGCTGTAAAGCCCCTTCTGGCCAGCTTGTGACATTGTTCGTGTTTTCCCCAGGAAGCTCAGCAAATGAGAGAAGCAATGTCTGCAATCACACAAATGTCTGGCTGGGCTCTGAAAAGCACAGGTACGGATGAACACAGGAAGGCAGGGCTGTCATTGCACTGAGCTCCTGCTTAGCGCTCCCAAAAAAAAAGGCTGGTGGCAGCCTTGGTTCTCTGAGGCACAGTGACATGGAACAAAACCACAGGATGCAAGGGCATGACTGTGACTGGGCAGGTCTCATGGGGTTTGCTGTCTCCCAGCACTCACATACCTCCTGCTGTGTGTCTCAGAGAGAAATGCTGTCAGCAGGCATGGGGATCACCTTTTCCTGGGGCACCCACAAACGTGTGGTGCTGCATATGGAGGTTGGCAGGCATCCTTAGAAGCAGCCTGCAGCCACTAGGTTCTCAGAGCATGGAGCCTCTTGCACTCACCTTTCTTCTCCCTCCAGGGACTGTCATCAATCTGCAGAGATCATCCAGCGGCTCTGCATGGCTCTGCAGGGTGTTTTGGTTCCTGTGTATTCCACCCATTCTGGATACCTTTGTGCAGGTAGAGTATCAGAAACTGTCAGGGCTGCTTCTCTTGCCTCTTACAAAGCTGGTGGCCAGCCCTGTACCATCTCCCCTCAGGACAGTGGTATTGCTTAAGGCCATGGCATGGGTCTGGTGCCTGACACCTGCGGTCTCACAGAGGGCTCCCTCCAAAACAGCAGCTGGCCACAGAAGTGGTTATGCTGAGCCGAGCTTCCTGCTCACCGTCCCAGGTCACGTCTGTGTAAAGAGACTTCTCCTCTGCAGCCCCATTTCCGTGCCACGTCTTGACTGTCCCTCTCCTGATGGGGCACTGAAGGGTGGGGAGAGGCTTCGGAGCTGCTGTGCATAAAGACAGATTTCTTTAAAGGCCTGACTCAGGTGCAGGTATCAGGTGTTTTCCACTGACAGGCTATTTTCCTTTTTCCCAGGCTAGGAAGATGAGTGGGCACTTCCATTCACTTCTCATTTTTGGAGAGTGAAGTGGACAAATGCCATTTGTTTTGAGTTTTTCCCACAAGTGCAGTGCTGCCTATGGTTCTGCCTGCACAGGAGAGCTGTGGGCCACACCCTCACTTTCATTGCTCTTGTCCTCTGCTTTCAGCCTGATTCTTCCCCGGGATACTGCTGGCCTTTCCAAGGGTCTCAGAGTGAGGTGCTAATCCAGTTGCCTGCAAAAATACGACCAACGGCCATCACCATACAGCACGCCTTAAAGACATACTCTCCGCTGAGGACTATCAGCAGTGCCCCGCGAGATTTCACCGTCTCTGTGAGTCTGCTGAGCACTGGGGGCTGGGAGCCAGCTGTGCAGGGAAGCTGTAACAGGGACCTTCTGGTCTCTGCACATGTGCTGAGATTCTTGTGCTCCCAAGCACTGCCATTCTCTGAGGGGACATTTCAAGGGACTTGTGGAATGGTGTCACCCCACGACTTGTTCAGTGCATTTTAGCCCAGCACCTCTACTCTCCTGAGTAACATGCAATGGGGAGACTCAGGCCCACTGCATCCTGCACCAGCCTGTGCTGGAGTTGCAGGAGCTGGAGGGACACCACATTCACAGATCTGGCACAAGCATTTCCTCATGGCTATGTTGAGCCTGAACTGCTCCCGTGTACTTTATCTCCAAGGGACTGGATGAAGAAGGCAAAGATGAAACTCTGCTTGGGACGTTCACCTACTGGGCACAGGAAGAGCTTATCCAGACCTTCCCTTTGCAGGTATAGTGCAGCAGGATATTCCTCAGGACCCATTTTCTGGAGCCCTCAAGCCTCAGGTTTCCAGAGTTGCCTGTCTTGCTCTCTGAGGACAGGTTTTTGACCTGCATGGGCACAGGGGTCCCTTACTGCGTGGGTGGGAGAAGGGAAGAAGGGAGGAGTTGCCACCTCAGCCAGTGCAGGAGCTGGTCCTGGAGCCAGACCTGGCTGGCCAAGGAAGATGGGTGGAGCCTGCTGTTGCTCCCTACACCCCAGTAGTGACCCTGGGCTCTTTGCAGGATAAGAAGAGAGACTTCGGTTTTTTGAAGCTTGTTGTACAGTGCAACTGGGGGAAAACCAGGGTACACCTGTATTTATCGGGTGCAGGTGCACGGGAAGGTGAATGCAAGCAGTGCCGTCAGCCAGATTTCAGGTGTGAAAAACTCGCTTCAGTAAGAATTAAAGAGGAAAATGGAGAAACAAGGAGAGTGATTGGCTGTTAGTCTGGGGCTCAGCAATGTCATTTCAGCAGCCTTTTCACAGCTGCCAACTACTGCCTTTCGCGGGCCAAGGCCTCCCTCAAGCTTTCACTTTCTCTTCACCACAGGAATGTTTCCTAAGTGACTGAAAGGAGACAACATTCCCATCGCCTTTTCTTGCTTAGCTCCTGGACAAAATCCTTTGTGGGTCATGATCACCAAAGCATGGGCCCATTCCATTCACACAGCACACTGACTCTGGGGACAGGGTCCAGTGTGGCCCCACACAGGGTGCAGCCATGTCTGCATGAGGAGGTGGGGTCTGAGCAGCCTTACTGCCGTGAAGGGGGGGATGTGGGCTCAGCTTCCCCATGCCCATGTATGCTTCCAGGCACAGCCCTCGCCTTCTGTCTTCTGCTCGACTTTAAGAGAGCCACCATTTCCCCATCCTGAAACAACAAAACAGTCAGCTTCTATCTGAACACTATACATGCAAAATCTGTCTTTGTCGTGGAGATATTTGCCCAGTTTGGCTCCACATTTTCAGCAGCAAGTGTGCAAGGCTGTGGACCTACACCCATTACTCTCAGACTGATGTAAACTCTGAAGCCTAAATCCAGCACTCCCACCATCATTCCTGCTACTCTGCTAAGTCGAGGAGGCCTGAAAACCAGTGGAATCTCCTCCTGACTCCAGTGGGTACAGCTTTGTAGGAAAAGCTTGGGTACTTCAGCTCTGCGTCCCTGTCGCTTTCCTCATTTGCCTTTGAATTTAAGGTTGGGCATAGGCAAGCTCAGGTGGACAGTTACATTGTCATACAGCTAATTCCTAGTCTGGGAGAAGGGAGGGTTTTTTTTTTGAGAATTCCACTGCTTCTGCCCTCTGTTTGTAAGGAAATGAGACTTCATTGGTACATGCTTCATTTTCCATGGAAGACTCTGTCAGGAATGCTGGGAAGAAAAGCATCTGATCAACTGTCTGCTGCAAGAGGATGGCAGTAAGCTGAGCATCAGATTGACTAAGGTTGCAATTCCCTTCTGCAGGACACCTGGTCCACTGCCTCTGCTCTAGCATGATCATAGAGTCATTTACTCAGGACTGTATCCAGACAGCTTCTGAGTATCTCCAAAATTGAACAATTCGCAGCATCTTTGTGCAGCCTGTGCCAGGGCTCTGTCACTCTCATAATAAAATAGTTTCCTGACATTTTAAACGGCACCTCCTGTGCTTCAGTTTGTGCTCATTGTCTCTGGTCCTGTCCACTGGGCACCACTGAGAAGAGCCTGGCTTTGTCCTCTTTACATCTTCCCTTTGGGCATTTATACACTTTATTAAGGTCCTTGTGAGCCACCTGCTTTTCTTTCTCTCATCCTTTCCTTATAAAAGAGATGATCCAGTCCTCTCATCATTTTCGTGGTCGTCACTGAACTCTCTCCGGCACATCATGCATCTCTTAAACTGAGGAGCCCAGGGCTGGGCACAGGACTCCACAGGTACCTTTACCAGTGCTGAGTAGAGGTCAAGGGTCACCTTCCTCGGCCTGCTCAAAATCATTTGTTTAATGCAGCCCAGGATATCATTTGTTTTCTTTATGGCAAGGGCACATTGGTGGCTCATGGTCAAGCTGATGTCCAACAAGACCCTCAAGTCCTGCCAAACTGCTTTCTAGGATATATTGGTGCCTGGGGCTTTTTCTGTTCAGGTACAGCACTGTGCAATTCTTATCGTTTAACTTTATGATGATCCTGTCAGCTCATTTCTCTAGGCTGTTGAGATCCATCCGGATGGCACCTGCTGGTGTATCTGCCACTCTTCTCAGTTTTGTGTGCCCTTGCTGAGGGTACACTCAGTCCCTTCATCCAGACCATTCCTGAAGATGTTAAAACAGGACTGGACCCAGTATTGACTTCTGGGGTACACTGCTAATTACTGGCCTCCAAAATGGTCTTTGCACATGGAGGACAGGGAGGTGATTTGAGACAGCCAGCATGGTTTCACCAGGGGCATGTCATGTGTGACCAACCTAGCTGCCTTCTATGATGTCCACTATCTCAGTATAAATTCAGCGTTGCTGTCTAAATGAATAAATCAGTGCACACTGTAACAGATTCTGTGGTTTTGGTGCCACCAAAATAATTTTAGTCACAGCACAGCAAACTTGTACTTAGAGCAATGCCAGAAAATAACCTGTATCCCAGATCTCTCTTACCCACTGTCCCAAGGCCCTTTTATCACACTTGGACTATGGGTTGCAGCGTAATCACCACCCTCACACAAAACCACTAATGGGCAGCAGTCTGAGGGCCATACCAGGCTGGAAGTTTTCTAACAATGTCCTTAACCTGGGCCCCAGGAGCCAGCAGACTTCTGCATGAGGGAGGTCTGCCTGGCACACTGGCCGCTCTCTTCCCCTCAGAAGGGAATCATCTACAACTAAACCCCATCTTTTCTGCCTCACACATGTGATCGTAATATGGCGGTTATGCTTTTCTGACCCTGCCACCACTTCTGCAGCAGATGGACGTCTGACCATCCACTGACTGACTGGCCTTTCCCTTCCAGAGCTTTGTATCACTGAGGTTGCACAGATGCACCTGGGAGGGAGAGGTAGGCAAGGGTGGCATGACCAACCTAGCTGCCTTCTATGATGTCGACTATTTCAGTGGCCTGGGAGCAGGGCTGATGACCCTAATGTTTTTTGTTACTGCTCAAATGTTTGGTCTGGCCAAGGGCTTTCTATGTCTTGTGCTGAAATTTACCTTTTCATGAGCCACTTTTGAAATGCTTCGAAGCATGACATCCTGTATATTAATGGTCAGGTCAATAAAACTCCATAATAGGTGTTTTTTGAGAAGAAATTAAAAATATAAAGCAACTTGTTGAAGATTTCCAAACACAAATAGTGTTTCTCTCTTTGTCACCACGATTCTTCTCAGTTTCCTGTTCAGGTGGCTCCCTGATGTCTGAACATCTACCACAAAAATAGAAACTCCATGAATTTTTTATACCATTTTAAGTATATGAGGACAAAGGCCAAATGCAAACAAGTTACAGAGGCTATTCTGATATGTAGCCAAAAGCGGCGAAAAGGTGTAGCTCTTTTCAGACACATCTGAAACATGAGCACATCCTCGGGATTTGCAGTGAATACACATGAGAGATGTAATGACGGGAAAAAATGAATGTGCAAAGAATAATCTTGATAATAGAGATTGAGAAATTGGTATTATCTTCATGAAAATTACCTCCTTCGGGGAATCTCCTAAGCAATTAGGTGTGCATCCTCTAAACAAAACTTATCCTCTATATAAACATGAAAAACAAACAAACAAACAAAAAGAGGCTGTTGCCTCAGTCTGTAGACTGGAAATTGAGTGTAGGGGAAAAGACATGGTGCAAGTTGTCCACTAATTTTGCATATCAAAACAGCTATAGATACCATTTTACATAACACCCAGTATATCTTAATCTTGGCCAAAGAAGTCTTCTTGTAGCTAGGCAACATCTCTGAATTATAGAGATGCTCAAAAGCTAATTAAAAATTGTTTGCCAAATATTGTTTTTATAAAAAAAAAGTCATGACATTTTAATTACAAATTGTTTCCAGAGGCATTTTTCTTAGATTACCAACTCAGAATACAATACCTGAAGAGTATGAAAGTTCAAAATACGTTTTTCTAACAAAAATTTTTACTATATTTTTAAGGTTTTTTGTTTCACATACTTTCTTTTTTACAGAAACCTATGTAAAACATGACATGTGAAATGTATAAGTGAGAGAAAATAGCAGTCATTTTACTTCAGAGTGTATTGGAGTGCAGCACTTTACTCTTCATATTAGGTAAAAACCAAGAGCTTACCAAAAGCAAACAAAAGAGTTTCCAATGTCGAGATATTTACAGAAACCATTTTAAAAGAAAGAGTAAGCTGTAGTCCCTTGCAATGAGGAACAAAATATTTTGAAGCAAGGTAACTTCTGCTCTTTGCTAATAATACAATGTCATAGGGGAAAAGGAACACCAGGTAACACGACATGCATGAGCTGACTTTATTAAGTGGTCAAAAATGTGGGACAGGCTGCGTTAGGTAAATGACAATGGACACATGCCCACATATGTGTGTGCACAGACACACACAAAGTTAACACAGTACAGCGGGATGATCACTTCTCTGGCCCCGCTGGCTCTGCTATTTTTTGATAAAAACCAGAATACCATTGGCCTTGTTGGCTGCCTGGGCACAAGCTGGCTGACCAATACCCCCAGGTCATTTTCTGCTGAGCAGCTTTCCAGCCTCCCTTTCCTAAACCTGTAGCTCTGCATGGGGTTGTTGTGGCCCAAGTGCAGGATCTGGCACTTTGCCTTATTGAACCTCATATCATTGGCCACAGCCCATTGATCCAGGCTGTCCAGATCCCTCTGCAGAGCCTTCCTACTCTCCACCAGATCAACACTCCCAGCCAACTTGGTGTCATCCACAAATTTACTGAGGGTGCACTCAATCTCCTCATCCAGATAATCAGTAAAGATATTAATAAGAACTGGCCCTAATACCAAGCCCTGAGGGACACCAGTCACCAACTAGATGTGACCCATTTACCACCACTCTTTGGGCTCTGCTACCCAGCCAGTTTTCAGCCAGATGAAGAATTATCCTACCCAGGCCATGAGACCCCAGTTTCTCCAGGAGAACACTGTGGGAGATGGTGTGAAAGGCTTTATTTAAGTACAGATAGGGAATGTCCACATCATCAGCTGGGTGGGTCACCTTATCATATGAAGGACCTGCCCTTTATGACCCCATGCTGACTGGGCCTGCTCTCTCCGTTGTCCCACATGTGCTTCATGATCTCACTTAGGATCATCTGCTCAATGACCTTCTGTGGCACTGGGGTCAGATTGACAGGCCTGTAGTTTTTGGAGTCATCATTCCTGCCCTTTTTGTAGAGATGTGTCACACTGGCCCACCTCCAATCCTTTGGGACCTATCCACTAGACCAGGACTGCTGATAGATGATGGAGAGTGGTTTGGTGAGCTCCTCTGTCAGCTCCTTCAGCACTCCTGCTTGGAACCCATGCAGCCCCATAGACATGTATACATCTAAGTGGAGCAGGAGGTCACAAACCATTTCCTCCTAGTTTCTGTGGACTCAATCAACTAAAATACGTAGTAATATGGAGTATTTTCACACTGATTCTGTGCCAGAAAATTGAAACTGCAGAAAAAGCAGCACTCTTCAGCTGCTCTGTGGTGGTGTCTTAAAGAGGGCTTGGCGGGCAATGTTTTATGCCTTCCATCTTGGGTCCTCTGCTTCGGTGTGGTGCCAGATGTCCACGTACCAGCTCTCCCAAACTCTGAAACAGATACACATTGAGATTACACTAGGCCTTTCCAGCAGATTCAGGTGCCCTTCTCCTGCCACTTGTTGATCATTCCCCTCAGTTCTTGTCTGCTTGCTTGCCTGTCAGCCATGGGTAATTATACTTAGTAACTTCCTTATAATCCGGGCAAAAGTTGTGATACTTCAGCAGCAAATAAAAAATATTTTGGAGACAAAAATACCAAATTAAACATTTGGGAAGGAATGAAACCTTAAACAGCCTATGAAAATTACTTGTTTTCATCATATTTTGTTGACTGTATTGTCCGTAAGTTTTGGAAATCTATCAGAAGACAGAATATCCAAATAATTTGTTGTTAGGACTGCCTAGTCCTTGGAAAATCTCTGTTTTGTAATCCTGATAAGTTTAACTTTAAAGAGCTCCCCTAGGTCTGCAGGAGCAAAGTACTAGCTGAAGCGGCTGCTGTCTCTAATAATGCTTTGAAAGGACCCACAAATAAAGACAGCAATGATTGGTTACTAGAAGGGATTTTCCAGAACTCACCAACAAAACATTTCTACTTGGCACGTTCAAGATACTTGCACAGAATGTGCTGACACTGTCATGCCTGCAGCACAGCTTGTCAGCAACAGCGCTGCACAGGTGGAACCAGAAGCTTTTATAATCCATGGAGCTCTATCCCCACCCTGGTGTTCCTTGCTTATTTTTCTATTCCAATTAGATAACACACACACACACTTTTGTTTCTGTTTGTCTGAGACTTTTGTTTTCTTTTAAACTCATTTTAAAGGATCAAAATGATAGCAAGCATGATGAAAGTTTCAGGAAAAAGTGTCTCTGTTGGCTCTTGGTCAAAAGCACATTTTACAAGGTACTGGCATTGCTGATAACATTAGCTCGGCTCTGTGGTGGTGCCATGCAGGGAACACATGGCAGTGATTTGCCATTGCTGCTCCTGTAGCTTTGATACGCTTAGTCCTCTCTGTCTTGTCCGTACCAAGCCCATAATGCCACAGGTTATTATCCTCTTGTCCCACACAATGTCTTCTTTTGCATGTATGCATAAGGTTGATACTCTTTTATGTTTTTGAGGGTGGTTTTAAGATTACACATGAATAGTACTTCTTTCAGCGCTTTTAATAGGCACTTTCAGCTTAGCTATTTACCAATATGAGTAACTTTTATCTCTGGAGAACCCATCTTTACTCCTGAGAACACTTTTTGATCATTATTCTTGTACTTACCTCTTACAGTCAAGTTACAGATTAAGATCTTAGATATTATTAGCTCCCACACCTCCTCTTACTCCTAATACATTTTTAGAGAAACAAAACACATTTGAAATTACTGGCATTTTACAGTGAAGAGCGATCAGGCACTTAGCTACTGCAGGACACACTTTGGAAAGTATGTAATCATGTATGTCTCAAGGGCCCAAATGTAAACTGGGTACAATAAAAAGAAGATTTTGCTACAAGAACGAACCTCAATTAATACACATAAAGTATTTGAGGAACTTCAGATGAAAGCTGCTATGAAACTGTCAAAACATTCATATACTAATATATTCCTTGAGACAGTTTGGCCCAAAGTAAGCATAACTCTCCTCCCAGCTAAAGGCTGACAGATGTTCTTCATGATGAATAGTTTACGCTTGAATAAACAATTTCAGAAGGTATTCTGATTTTTTTTATTATTATTTTATGTTTTCTGAACGTGAGCATCTGCAATTCTGTTACTGTAAGGGGGAGAAAAAGCTACATCTAAGTGCTACATCTAAGCATGTGTGAGCATGACTGATATTATAAAGCTTTGTGCTGGAGGGATCTGCAGCTAGGTGACAGCCAAAAATAATTTTATTCAGGACAGATGGGTGATGTGAGAATGTGGGTGCTAAAAAACTGTCTTACTATTCAGTCCTTATGTGTGCTTTATTAACCCATTCTGAAGATCCACATGAAAAAACAATTGTCCGCATTTTGAAAGTACGATCCATGAAAGTAGGTGAGGTGAGCTTTAGCAATTTCTGCAGCTTGGGCTTTTGGGTTGTTTGGGGTTTTTCTAAGTTTTAAGTGTTCAGGGTTGGGTGATACTTAAAAAGCAGGTTTACACAATTAGCTTTTTTTGCACAATGGCCATTATAGGGATTTCTGTGTTTGCTAACAGTATGTTTTTAAACTTTGAATTTGAAACGTATCTATTTAAAAGTTAGTATTAAAATTAAATGCCAGGGTGCCCTCTACTGGCTCACGGTAGTAACACCAAACAGTAACAAAACCCGCTTATTTGTAACCCTGCAGGAAACATGTCCCGAAATCTAAGAGATTACCAGCTGCATTTAGATTGGAACATACTGGACTTTTAAAACAGATTTGTATCCCTCCCACGTCTTGAAAGGCTGGTGGCAGCATATGCTGTATTCGGCACTGAGAAATTCACTGGCTTATCCAGTGACTGCTGACCGCATGGTAGACAAAACTACATTCATACTGCAGCAGAGGGACTGCAGTGCTATGCATCATCAGCTGAAAAAAAATGCTTTCCAGTGGTATGAAAATAGAAGTAACGCATGTCCTGTTGTGTTTTCTTACAGCACATCAGGGCCCACACATTCAGCAGGGATTATGAAATTCCTGATGTTGCACAGTCCTTCACTGCTCCAGGGAGCTATGACAGAAGTGGGCTGCTGGCCTCTGTTAAGTTTAGAAACAGGACTGGCAGTTCACTGCCAAGAGGGAGCTTTTCACCTGAGACACCAAGTAAGAAGCTTCTTGTGGAAACTGGAAATGCTTGCTCAGAGGTGGCAGCAGGTGATTGTTAATCTTCAAGAGGAATATTTTAATAGCTGTCTGTGCCTCCAGTTTCACCCCCTGGTGTCTCTAGAAGTGTATATACAGTGCTGCAAGCCAGATCTGTAGACTTGTTTCTTCATACCTTTTCATACTGCAGTATTGCAAAGAGCAGCAGGAAGTGAGAGCTTTTCTTGGATTACAGGGAATTTTGGAATTCCACAAACTTCCTTTAGACATAAAGGAATGAAAAATATGTAAAATAATGGTATTGTTTATTACTTTTTCAGGCTGAGAAGAAAAATGGTAAAAGAACCACTGATGCTGATTGCACTATTACTTGATAGGCCCTCTGACATGAGGGTATGAAGGACCATATCTATAGTTAACTTCACAGTCTAGTGAAATGCCAAAGTTGTGACCTCCAGATACCTCCTTATGAAACTGCAGTGCATTAATACCCCCAGTTGCCAAACGTCATCCCACTATTCAGTGGATGATACCTTCAGATGAATTCCATTTTCAGACTCTCAACAGAAGGTTAGAGTATTAATACTGGCCTTGGGTAAAAGCAGAAATTTTGGTTTGACTGGATTAATTTGTACAGAGCAAGATGAACAAATTTTTCCTCAAGTCTACAGTGTAAAATCTGAGAGCTTTATGCAGTTGTTTCTGGCAACAATTCCCTGCTAGCACAGGAAATCAAGTCTATGCTGAGTCCATCCTAGGGTTTGGAAAGACGTATAAGGTGTTCCCTCAGTGACTTTGGGAACCCCATGAGACCCTGCTAAACTCCCAGGCTGAAGCAAGTAACTTCACGATACTCTGAAGTGAACTCAAAGAGCAGTTTCTGGGAGAAGGAATGTTGAGAACATGATCAATTTATCTATAATGTCCCATGCCTCTGGAAGCTTTCTCCTTTTAAGTAGCTCCCTCAGCTTTACATATAACTAAGCATAGCAGCTGTTGCTCTTTTGTAATGGTCATAGATAGGAAAAGCCTCATGCTCCCAAGCCCTTGTTTTCATGAGGGTCTTCAAACCACCCTGATATCTGTTGGAGGGATGGTACGGTCTGGCACAAGCAATCCAGGAGGTTCCTTGATTGTATGGAAGACAACTTCCTTCTGCAGGTAATAGAGGAGCCGACAGGAGAGGTGCCCTGCTTGACCTCGTGCTCACCAAGAGGGAAGGGCTGGTTGGAAATGTGACGCTCCAGGGCAGCCTTGTTTGCAGTGACCACGAGATGATGGAGTTTGAGATCCTCAATACAGTGAGAAGAGCGTGCAGTAAGCTCACTGCCCTGGACTTCAACAGAGCAGACTGTGGCCTCTTCAGGAACCTGCTTTGTAAGGTTCCATGGGATAGAGCCCTAGAAGGCAGGGGAGCCCAAGACTGTTGGTTGTTATTCAAGGATCACCTGCTACAAGCTCAGGAGTGTTGCATCCTGACCAGAAGGAAGTGCAGCAGGAGGGCCAGGAGACCTCCCTGGATAGATAAGGAGCTGCTGAGAAAATTTCACAGGAAAAAAAGAGGCTTATAAAAGGTGGAAGCAAGGACAGGAGGCCTGGGAAGAATACAGGGATGTTGTCCAGGAACCTAGGGACCAGATTAGGAAAGCTAAGGCCCAGTTAGAATTAAACTTGGCTAGGGATGTTAAGAATAACAGGAAGGGATTCTATAGGTATGTAGCAGATAAAAAACAGACAAGGGACAACGTAGGCCCCCTCCGGAAGCTATTGGAAGAACTGGCTACCCTGGATTTGGAGAAGGCTGAGGTTCTGAATGACTTCTTTGCCTCTGTCTTCACTGGCAAATCTTCTGACCACACCACCCAAGTCTTGGAAGGCAGATCCAGGGACTGTAAGAATGAAGACCCTCGGTCCACTGTAGGAGAGGATCTGGTTCAAGAGCATCTTAAGAATCTGAACATGCGCAAGTCCATAGGACCTGATGAAATCCATCCGCGGGTCCTGAAGGAGCTGGCAAATGAAGTTGCTAAGCCACTGGCCATCATATTTGAAAAATCATGGCAGTCAGGTGAAGTTCCTGATGACTGGAAAAAGGGAAATATAACCCCCATTTTCAAGAAGGGAAAAATGGATGACCCAGGGAATTACAGACCAGTCAGTCTCACCTCTGTGCCTGGCAAAATCTGGGAGCAGATTCTCCTGGAAGGCATGCTAGGGCACATGAAATACAACAAGGTTGGTGACAGCCAGTGTGGCCTCACTAAGGGGAAATTCTGCCTGACCAATTTAGTGGCCTTCTATGATGGGACTACTGATGGGGATACTGGGGAACTGATGGACAGGGATAGAGCAGTTGATGTCATCTACCTGGACTTGTGCAAAGCGTTCGACACTGTCCCACATGACATCCTTGTCCCTAAATTGAAGAGACATCAATCTGATAGGTGGACCACTCGATGGATAAAGAACTCACTGCATGACTGCACGCAAAGAGTTGTGGTCAGTGGCTCAATGTCTAGCTGGAGACCAGTAACGAGTGGTGTTCCTAAGGGATCGGTGTTGGGACCAGTCTTGTTCAACATCTTTGTCGGTGACATGGACAGTGGGATTGAGTGCATCCTCAGCAAGTTTGCCAAATGACACCAAGCTGTGTGGTTTGGTTGATACGCTGGAGGGAAGGAATGCCATTCAGAGGGACCTTGACATGCTTGTGAGATGGGCTTATGCCAGCCTCATGAAGTTTAACCATGCCAAGTGCAAGGTCCTACACCTGGGTGGGAGCAATCCCAGGCACAGCTACAGGTTGGGCAGAGAAGAGATTCAGAGCAGCCCTTAGGAGGACTTGGGGGTGTTGGTCAATGAGAAAATGAACACGAGACGGCTTCAGTGTGTGCTTGCAGCCCAGAAAGTAAACCATATCCTGGGCTGCATCAAAAGGAGCATGACCAGCAGATCGAAGGAGGAGATCCTGCCCCTCTACTCTGCTCTTGTGAGACCTCACTTGCAGTATAGTGTGCGGTTCTGGTGTCCCTCAACATAAAAAGGACATGGAACTGTTAGAACAAGTCCAGAGGAGGGCCATGAGGATGATCAGGGGACTGGAGCACCTCCCGTATGAAGACAGGCTCAGAAAGTTGGGGCTGTTCAGGCTGGAGAAGAGAAGGCTGCATGGAGACCTCATGGCAACCTTCCAGTATCTGAAGGGGGCCTATAGGGATGCTGGGGAGGGACTGTTCATGAGAGACTGTAGTGATAGGACAAGGGGTAACGGATTAAAATTTAAACAGGGAAGTTTAGATTGGATATAAGGAAGAAATTCTTTCCTGTTAGGGGTGGTGAGGTACTGGAGTGGGTTGCCCAGGGAAGCTGTGAATGCTCCATCCCTGTCAGTGTTCAAGGCCAGGTTGGACGAAGCCTTGGGTAAGATATTTAGTGTGAGGTGTCCCTGTCCATGGCAGGGGGGTTGGAACTAGATGATCTTGAGGTCCTTTCCAATCCTAACTATTCTATGATTCTATGATTCTGTGATTGTGGGTCTCATTTCACAGAATCACAGAATCCTGAGGGTTGGAAGGGACCTCAAAAGATCATCTAGTCCAACCCCCCTGCAAGAGCAGGGTAACCTAGAGTACATCACACAGGAACTTGTCCAGGCAGGCCTTGAATATCTCCAACGTAGGAGACTCCACAACCTCCCTGGGCAACCTGTTCCACTGCTCTGTCACTCTTACAGTAAAGAAGTTCTTCCTGATGTTAACGTGGAACCTCCTATGCTCCAGTTTACACCCACTGTCCCTTGTCCTATCACTGGATATCACTGAAAAAAACCTAGCTCCATCATCCTGACACCCACCCTTTACATATTTGTAAACACTGATGAGGTTACCCCTCAGTCTCCTCCAAACTAAAGAGACCCAGCTCCCTCAGCCTCTCCTCATAATGGAGGTGTTCCACTCCCTTCACCATCTTTGTGGCTCTGCGCTGGACTCTTTCAAGCAATTCCCTGTCCTTCTTGAACTGAGGGGCCCAGAACTGGATGCAATATTCCAGATGCGGCCTCACCAAGCCAGAGTAGAGGGGGAGGAGAACATCTCTTGCCCTACTAACCACACCCTTTCTAATGCACCCTAGGATGCCATTTGCCTTCTTGGCCACAAGGGCACATTGCTGGCTCATGGTCATCCTCCTATCCACCAGGACCCCCAGGTCCCTTTCCCCTTCACTCCAGCAGGTCAACCCCCAACCTGTACTGGTACATGGGGTTGTTCTTCCCCAGATGCAAGACTCTACACTTGCTCTTGTTGAATTTCATCAAGTTTCTTCCTGCCCAACTCTCCAGCCTGTCCAGGTCTGGCTGAATGGCAACACAGCCTTCTGGTGTGTCAGCCACTCCTCCCGGTTTAGTGTCATCAGCGAACTTGCTGAGGGTACACTCGGTTCCCTCATCCAGGTCGTTGATGAAGATATTAAACTGCACTGGTCCCAGCACCGACCCCTGAGGGACTCCACTGGTCACAGACCTCCAGCTAGATTCTGTGCCATTGACCACAACTCTCTGCCTTCTTCCTTTCAACCAGTTCTTGATCCACCCCATTACCTGATCATCAAGCCCACACTTCCTTAGCTTATCTATGAGAATGCTGTGGCAGACAGGATCAAATGCCTTACTGAAATCAAGAAAAACCACACCTACCACTCTACCATCATCCCTCCACGTAGTCACTTCCTCATAGAAGGCTATAAGGTTGGTCAAACATGACTTCCCCCTCATAAAACCATGTTGGCTGTTCTTAATAACCCCCTCATCCTTGATATGCCTAGAGGTGGAGTCAAGAATAAGTTGTTCCATAACCTTTCCAGGGACGGAGGTAAGGCTGACCCGTCTATAAATACCCGGGTCCTCCTTCTTGCCTTTCTTATAGACTGGTGTGACATTTGCCATCTTCCAATCCTCAGGCACCTCTCCCGTTTCCCACAATTTACCAAAGATGATGGAGAGTGGCCTAGCAATGACCTCCGCCAGCTCCCTCAGCACCCGTGGGTGCATTCCATCTGGACCCATTGATTTATAGATGTCCAGATTGCATAGCTGATCCCTAACCCAATCCTCATCTACCAAAGCAAACTCCTCCTTTGTCCTGACTCCTTCTGGGGCTACAGGAATCTGGAGCCCCTGGGGAGAGTCTGCAGGAGTAAAGACAGAGGCAAAGAAAGCATTCAGCACCTCTGCCTTCTTTGTATCCTCTGTCTCCAGGGCACCCACCTCGTTCAACAGTGGGCCTATATTGCCTCTTGTGTTAGTTTTATGTGCTATGTATTTGAAGAAGCCCTTTCTATTGTCCCTTAATCCAACTAGCAAGATTAAGTTCCAAGGAGGCCTTAGCTGTCCTAATTGCCTCCCTACATCCTCTAACAACTGTCCTATATTCCTCTCAAGTGGCCAGCCCCTCTTTCCATAATCCACAGATTCTCCTTTTCCACTTGAGTTTGCCCAGCAGCTCCTTGTTTAACCACACTGGTCTCCTAGATCCCTTACTTGATTTCCTACTCATTGGGATGTTCTGATCCTGAGCTTGGAAGAAGTGGTCCTTGAATGCTGACCAACTATCATGAGCTCCTTTACCACTTAGTACCCTTTCCCATGGGACTTCCCTTAGCAGTTGATTGAACAGCCCAAAGTTGGCCCTTCGGAAATCCAGAACTGTGGCTTTGCTAGTTACTCTGTTCCTCCCACACAGGACCCTAAACTCTACCATCTCATGGTCACTGCAGCCAAGGCTGTCATTGACCATCACCACTTCAACCAAACCCTCCTTGTTGGTGAGTACTAAATCTAGCAGCACTCCTCTCCTAGTTGGTTTGTCCACCATTCGCATTAAGAAGTTATCGCCAATGCACTGGAGGAACCTCCTAGACTGTAAATGATTGGCTGAGTGAGTCTTCCAGCAAATATCAGTGTGGTTTAAAATCCCCCATGAGGACTAAGGCATGTAGTTGCAAGGCTACTTCCAGTTGCCTGTAGAAAGCCTCATCAACTCCTTCATCCTGATCAGGAGGTCTATAATAGACTCCCACAGCTGTATCACCCATACCAGCCTGTCCCTTAATTCGTACCCACAGACATTCCACTTTCTCCTCATCTGCCCCTGGACAGAACTCAATACATTCTAGTCGTTCTCTCACATAAAGAGCAGCTCCACCACCTCGCTTTGCTGACCTATCTTTCCTAAAAAGGACATAGCCATCCATGAGCACATTCCAGTCATGTGAGCTGTCCCACCATGTCTCTGTAATTGCCACTAGGTCATAACCTTTAGACCGCACACAGACTTCTAACTCCTCCTGTTTATACCCCATGCTGTGTGCATTGGTGTACAGGCATTTCAGGGAGCAAGCAGAGCACGCTGATGGCACCCTTGGGAGGTGGGAGGCCTTCTGGTCTTCATTAATAGTAGGACAATGCCTCACTAGTTTCAGCTACGACCCCCTCGCACTTTGAATCTAACCTGAAGCTCTGTGAGTGAGCTCTGCTAACTCTTGTCCTAGTACCCTTTTTCACCTGCAGGACAGGGTCTAGTCCTCCCTAGTCCGCCATCCTTCAAGCCCTAGCATGTTTCTCTTGGGCTTGTCCCTAACAGGCCCAGTTAAATCCCCTCCCCCCTTCATATCTAGTTTAAAGCCCTGTCAATAAGCCCTGCTAACCCCTGCCCCAAAACCCTTTCCCCCCTCTGGGACTGGTGTATCCCACCTGCCACCAGCAAACCAGGTGTCTCATACAGCAGCCCATGATTGAAAAATCCAAACCCCTGCCTATGGCACCATTCACGTAGCCATACATTAATCTGCAGAATCTTCCTATTTATCTCTTCACCCTTGCTTGTAACAGGTATAGAGGTAAACACCACTTGTGCTCCAGACCCTTTAACGAGTTGTCCCAGGGCCCTGAAGTCTCTCTTCATTGCCCTTGCCCTCCTTGTAATAATTTCATCACTGCCAACCTGAAAAACCAGCAGCGGATAGTAGTCAGAGGGCTGCACCAGATCAGAGAGTTTCCATGCAGTGTACCAGGCTTTTTATCTTCCTGTTCAGAAGTGTTAAAATGATGACATAAATGGTCCGGCTGCCTTCTATTTGGTTTATATCTGTAATTCATTCTGCTGTTTGAAGACCCAGCTTGAAAGTGGCTATTTACAAACTTACAGGAGCTGATATGCTGGCTAAGCATTAACCTTCCCTCTAACCCACTCATCACACAGCACCTTGGTACATTGGATTAAAAGATTGATGTAGGATTGATGGAGATGATGCACCTGCACTTTCCTTTGGACATCACCACTGATGTGTGCTGATGTCTATCATTGTACTGTATCTTTTTCTGATGCTCAAGTTTTCATTATAGTAACTGCGAGCTGCTAACAAGCTACTTCAGTCTACTGCAAAAGGACTGTCAGAGGCCTCTCCTTCTCTCATGCTGAAGAAGTTCAACTTCAAAGTTATTCCAGATGAGAACCATAAAAATTGTCAGAAGACCATGTCTCCTATGAAGAGAGGCTGAGGGAGTTAAGGTTGTTCAGCTTGGAGAAGGCCTAGGGAAGACCTTATAGCAACCTTTAAGTATATAAAGAGGGCTTATAATAAAAACACAGAGATGCTTTTTACCAGGGCCTGCAGTGACAGGACAAGGAACTGTTTTAAACTGAAAAAGGGTAGATACAGATTGAATGTAAGAATGAGATTGTTTTACAATAAGGGTGTTCAGGCATTGGGACAGGTTTCCCAGGGAAGTTGTGGATGCCTCGTCCTTGGAGGTGTTCAAACTCAGCTGGACTGGGTTTTCAGCAACCTAATACAGTGAAAAATGTCCCTGCCCATTGCAGGATAGGGGGTTTTAGCTAGTCCAAACCATTCGATGACATTATATTTCTATGATTAATGGTCTGGAAAGTAAGGAGCGGCTGATACAGTGCTCTGCTGGCATTCAGGGGGATCAGAGAGGGCTGGAGAAATGGGCTTACAGGAACTTCATGAACTTCAGCAATGGGAAATGCCAGGTCCTAGCCTGAGATGAAATTTTAGTGTGAAGGTTACATGTCATAGTAGAAGTCTGCAGTTGGAATGAGAAATGAATTTGGGTGTAGGCAGTAGATGGGTATATGGTTTCAGACCAAAGTATGTGGCCTTTGTAGAGCAGGAGCACAGCACCTGGAGTATACCTAACAGGGTCCTGTGAGAGGTCTCTCTCATGGCCTGTGGTGCCTGATGTTGGTGCGTACAAGATCAGGGAGAAAAAAGGGAATTAGCTGTGGGGTGCCATGCCCGCCCATACTCCAGGGATGTCCGCAAGGCACAAGCAAATGCTCCCCATTTGGAGCCCTTACCTCTCTCTGCATCTGTTCTCCATATCGTCAGCAAACCTTTCACCACTCTGGTGTAGAAGGCGACAGAGTGATTATGGTGATCATTAGAAAAGCTAGTAAAATAACTCTGTTGGTGATACAATTTGCAGTTGGTGCATATTTCAAGACCTCCCTGCTTGCATGGATGCAGAGACTGCTGCAGGACAAGTAAGTCCCATAGATGAGCACTGTTGATGGTGATTTGGTAAACTGCTGAATCCTCCAGTTTCAGGCAGTGACCAGCAAAGAAACACTGGTGTGTTTCTGCAGGTACCAGGAAAGCAGATCTTGTCTGAGAGCTTCCTGAGCCTCTCCTGGAGCCTTCCAGCTCATGGACAAGCTCCCTTTTCTTTCCCTGCTGTTAGTGCTTTTTTTCAACTCCAGGTTTCACAAAAGGTAAGAGTGAAAGGCACAAGCCGTAAGCACTGTGCCAGTATAAGAGCATAAGGCTGTCTACCATTACCCTATCAAATTTGCCTCGAGCCAGAAGAGGGGTGTTACTGTGGGGACTTCAGCTTGTCCACTGTCTGCCCCAGCAGCTTATGAAAGGTTAGTGTTCTGTGCTAATATTCTGTGTTTGAGTCCCAGAGCTGCCAGGGCTTTCCAGAACCAGTAGCTGTAGGGAGGCATGGCAGAAGCTGCTGCTTCTTTGACCTGCTCCCCTGTGCTTTATCTCTAAGGAGATACTATTAAAGGAAAGGTAAGCATAGAATTTATCTGTACTTTACTGTGCACAGCAAGAATGTATCACAAAGCTGTTCCCATCTTTTGCAATATTTTAGGCCAAATGGTAATGAAACAACAGCAAAGCCTTCTGGAAATTTCAAGTCTGTGTTTTAACTACCAGACTGCCATGAGTTTAAAAGTAAGAACATAGTTACAGAGCATTCTAGAAATTCTGAGCTTAAGTCTAAGACAACCTACTGTGCTTTATAGAAAATTAAGATCCAATTAATTTCTATAGAATGCACTCGAGTTTATACAGTGTTTGTACCTGGGAATCTGCCTAATTCATTACCTCATTTGCCCATCAGCCTATTTCTATGCTGGGAAAAAGATCATCTGCCCACTGACCTACATAGACCCTGGACCCTGCTTTTATGAGTCTAGCCAGTTTCCTCAGCCTGTAGATATGGCAAGCCTTGGATACATCCTGGATCAGAATTAGTGCTCAGCATAGTAGTAGCCATAAAGATTTGAGAGACTTAAACCAAGAAAAAAGTCCACATAGTAGTTTTCAAGTCTAGCCCATGGAGTTCATGTGAAAAAAGCAGTAAGATTACCTGTAAAGGAACTGTTGTCTGTATAATCCCTAAGCCAAGATCCAAATACAAAACTCTGAGTATGACTACAATCTTTTTTCTTTCTGGAGTAAAGAGGCTGTTTTAAAAGAGGAAAACCTCCACCCTCATTTGGTTCAATCACTTCTTTATTTAAATGGAATAGTTAGGTTTGTTTGGTTTTTTTTGCCATACTTTTCACAGTTTCACTTTGCAGTAAGTGAGAAAGTCTAAGAAGGTGAAAGCTTCATGAAACCTTAGGGCTCAACAGAACTGAAAAAAGAGGAAAAAAAACCCCAAACAAATAAAACCGAAACAGAAAACCATCAAACTTAAAAACATTTAGCTGTATTTGGCAGCTGACAGCCCAGTGCTGGAAGACTTCCTAATTTCCTCTGTAAGAAGGAAAAGCAGTTCTACAGCCAAATTTGGTAATTAGGAACCCATGTCACAGTTCTGAAATGTTTCTGAAAACATACACCTTAGGAAGCAGGATGACAGAAGTTGTAAATCTGACAGTGAAAAAAGGATATTGCCTCCATCAGCAACATGTCTTATGTGCTTCTAGAAGGGAACAGAGTCACAGGGCTCTGCAGGCAAAGCTTTGAACTGCCTGAAACTAAAAGCAAACAGCATTCTTTCTTCCAATCCATGGATGACACCCTTCATCCTAGCACTGAAGCTTTAGATGCAAACTTTTATCAGCAATAGTAATCTCTGTTTTGGCCAAGTCACATTTTGGTTTTACCACCTGAGCAATGAAGTGTTCTTCAGGGATTACCTGTACAGAGAACAGAGCACTACAGATACGCTAAGAATTTCATAACATGTCAAGCCTGGGCCCATGTCATCAAGTGATGGCATATAACAGTTTTTTGACTATACTGTGCCTTCCTTCTGTCCCCGTTTGTTGAAAGACAAACATTTCCCTGCACCTTAAAAATCACAGCAGACACCAGTTATGCTTTTGCTTTAAAACCACGTAAGATAGTTGCCCTATGTTTGCATGCCCTCCACAGACACTACAAAATAATACTCTTGACAAAACAGAGGTGTGCTAGGGGGAAGAGTGACTGCTAAGCCTTCAAAATGAACATAGTTAATTAACTGTAACACAGTTCTTAACTGTAATAGATCACCGTTAATGCATTTGTTAGAAGTTTCAGGGCCATCTGGTTTGAAAGAGATTTCCAGTCACTTACAGAAACTAAATTGTGGCCAATCTTAGGATTTAGGCCAGAACTGTAAAGAAAAGTGATGGGAGTTGTGTATCTCTCTCTCTATCTTTAATAGTTTGGGTTGGAAGGAACCTTTCAAGGTCACCTACTCCAAACACCCATACAATGACCAAGGACATCTTCAGCTACCTAGATCAGGTTGCTCAGTGCCCCATCCAACCTGACCTTGAACTGAGCCGTGAATGAGGCTCTGTCAAGTCTCTGTCAGTGTTCACATCCCTTTGCTAGGTCTGTGGGGTTATGTGACAAGGCGCTGGCAATGGGGACTGCAGGCCAGCCTCTGTGAGAGGTTGGACCTGCCTCATGCTGGACACAGCTGGATCCAGCAGACCCACCAGCGCATGGCTGAGCCCCTCAAGCAAAACAGTGGCACCTCAGAGAAAAAAAAACTTGAATAAGGGTAAAACTCACTGGGCAGAGTGATGAGGAGGGAAAAATAGGAGTGAGAAACAGCAGGAGGAACACCAAGGTCAATAAAGGATGCTGAGGAGGCATTAGAAGGGACCCACTGCTGGAACAAGGCAAAACTGTGAGGAGTGTCATGGTTTTGGCTGGCATAGAGTTCGTTTTCTTCCTAGCAGCTGGTGCAGTGCTGTGTTTTAGCTTTAGTCTGAGAACAATGCTGATAACACACTGATGTTTTGGTTGCTGCTTGGTAGTGTTTACCCTGATTAAGGACTTTCAGTCTCATGCTCTACCAGTGAGGAGGAGAACAAGAAACTTGGAGGAAGTAGAGACAGGACACCTGACCTGAACTAGCCAAAGGGGTATTCCATACCACAGCACATCATGCCCAGTTTATTCCCCCTGCACCCCCACCCCCACCCCACTTTCCCTTTTCATTTTTTATATATTCTTTTTTAATTATTTCAATCATTAAACTGTTCTTATCTCAACCCACAAGTTTACCTTTTTTTTTTTTCTGATTTTCCTCCACATCCCATTAGGGAGGAGCAGCTGAGCGAGTGGCTGTGTAGTACTAAGTTGCTGGCTGGGGTTAAACCATGACAAGAAGAAAGGAATAGCAGAGAGGAGCTATTATGCACTGACCATAAACCTCTCATCTTCCTGCAGTGCTTAGGAGTTAGGAGTGAAGGAGTGAATTTGAGCTTGGGAAAAAGGTGCGATTCTAATGTTTGCCTTTTTACATAAATTTAATTGGTAATAAATTAGTTTTCCCCAAGTCAAGTCTGTTTTGCTAGTGACAGTGATTGGTAAACAATCTCTCTGTCATTATCTCAACCCACGACCCTTCTTACCCTTCCACTAAGGAGGAACAGCGTGTGAGCAGATGGGTGGGTGTTTGGCTCTTTGCCACGGCTAACCCACCACAATATGTGTACAACAAATAATATAAAATAAAATGCTGTGTCATATGAAAGAAAAATAATTCTAAGTTACCGTGACTTTACGCTTTACTAGGGGGTTTGTGAAGACCAGAATTCTTTAACGAGAAAGAAACTGCATCCACAAGACTGCATTCTGGTCATCATGACATTAACTTTATGTGCTCAGTGTCTGTTCAGGAGGGCTGTTATGAGTTCTAACTGACTGAATGACAAAAAAAGCATTTTTCCACATTTGCACAAAATGAGGAATTTTTGTTTGCTGAAGTCAGCACAACAGATTTGAAAGTAACAAAGGAATAATCCACAACCTTATCCTAGTTATTCTCTCAGCATTTATTTGAAATATCAATACTTTCCATAATATAGTTTATGCACTAAGCAGTAGGGAATTGTATTCACTTCACATCATCCAGTACTGAAGTGGCACACTTTAAGCAGCACATTAAACTTCTGGAAGAGACTGTACAATTTAGATAAATAGAACTCTGGATAACTAAACTAACAGAACTTCTGCAACCATTACCAAAAGAATGCCAAGAAGCTAGGCACAGCACTGTACACACAAAGTGCAGGAAGGAGGAACACAAGAGAACCAACTAAACATATGGGGGGAAATGCTTTTGCATATACGGCCACATGTCTTTAATTGGTCAACTCAAAAAGGTAACACGCTTCATTTAGTCCTCATTGAGGAGAGAATGTGCACAAATGATGTTCGAAGAACACATGGTAGAAACGAATTAAGTGAGTGTCATGTTTGGTTGGTTATTGTATTCCTCAGTGAATGAGTTTACAAAGGATATGTGGTGCTTAAGCAGCATCATTTTGTGCCAAGACTTGACAAGAAACAGTTAACAAATGCCAGTTTTATTCCCCATCTTGCCCTCTTACTGGCATTTTGGTGAGCATGCTCTAAGTACCTGAAGGGCAAATTCAGGTGGTTTGTGTCCAAGGTTTTTACTACAGGAATCCCCATTTTATGGTTTACAGTTTATCAGTGGATGGAAATAGGCCTTTTTAACAATAATTAAGACTATAAGAATGAGCAGAAAGCAGCAGAACACACAGTACAGTGGTTCACTTTCTGAGAAACCAGGTCTACATTTATGCCATCTCTGTGAGAACAAGCCGATTTGGTTGGAAGATACAATACTGTTAGACCCGTGTGAACTGTATCATTAGGAAGGGAAAGATCAAACAGCAAGAACTCTTCTTTTTATAGAGAGCTAAGACTGAAAGTAATACAATGGTGATAGGCATTATCTTCCCAAAACTTCCTGCTACCTCACTATGAGTTACCCGTTTTGCCATCATCTTACCAGGTTCAACTCCATAATGTCTCTGGTTACCACCAGGCCAGCATGGCCAATAAACTAACCCACACTATGCTGGCTCAGAAGATACCACGCATCACCACCATGTAGTATGACAACACACAAACCAACGATGCTCAGTGGGAATCAGTAACTCTAACCACTGCAGTTTTCACTTGTAAGGTGTAAGAAGCAGCATTTTTAAAGCAGTGGTACTGCACAACTATCTGGGTCGCAAGTAGTGGATCAGCCATCCTAATTGGGCAATGGAACTAGAATATCAACATAATTGATGGGGAAGAAACCTGACTGGCCATGAAGCATCCCCTCATACCAGTTTTCATCAATCTGGTTAGTGAGGGTAATGATATCACCCTCTTTAAATCCCAGCTCCCCTTCGTTTTCTGGTTCAAAGTCATACAGAGCTCGGCAGCATGGCTGATCCATGTGAACACCTGTGGAGAAGAAACACAAAATAAAAATGTGCTTAAAAATCTCAACAGTTTGTATAGTTTTTACCACTGTATCTACTACAGGTGTTGCTGTTTCTGATGTCACACATTCCCTGGTAACATCTAAATTTCAACCACTAAACTTCATTAGGAGACAGCTATCAGCTTTTGCAGTCTTTAGTTTTCATATGTGACTACTACTAGATGTCTGAGAATCCTGAAACAACCAGGATACAATCAAGACACACCTAAAAGCATGGCCACAAGCAGTATGGAATAAATTAAAAAAAAAAAGAGAGAGAGAAACAAAAGCCCTAATATATTTCCAGCTTTACTGGCACAGAGATGCTTTGTCTATTTACCTCAGGTAAGTTGCTTAAGGGACAGCTTAAAACGACAACAAAGTTGTAACTGTGTCCTTGTCCTTTTATTAAAAATGTACAGTTACACTGTAAGCCACTATATATGCTCCTATTCCTCTGAATTTTAATATGAGATTTTCAAAGACCTTTTTCTCCCCATCCCCACAAAACACTTAATTGCAGGGCCACCAGGGCAGATTCAAAACAAGTTTGAAATTAAAAGCTTTCTAATATGCTAGCTCATGAACGTCTGAAAATAAACCCATTAGAATGGCTAATGGATAAGTTATTAGTTAGGTTAAATTTTCAAACATTACATATAATTAATAAATATCCCCTCCACCCCGAAACTCTATGGTTAGTGTTTCAACTTTTTCATGTATGCTGGCTTCAGGATGAGTAACTTTCAGATTTTAACTTCTTGCGTATTCATTTCAACCTCATTGTGGCTAGAAAGCCTGTGCCTGAGCTATTTTAGGACAAAAATATTCCACTTCTATAGATCTCAGTAGAGCAATTACCAGATTTAATTTATTAAATTCTGTAGTGAAATCTTTTTCATATTTTTACCTATCACTTAAGTGTATTTTGCTTTATTTGTCATGAAGACTATCTTGCTCGCATCAACAAGCCTTACAATGTGTGTTTGGTATCCCTGTTGCTAGGAGCTGAAATTCAGAAGACCTTAACAAATAAATTCCAATGACCAGACTGCAGCTTTGAATGAACCAACCCAAAAACATTTTAAAGGAATTTCAAAGAAGGCATTTGTCTGAAACTATTAAACACTTCAAAAGAAAGAACCCCCTTGAAGAAAATGTTAAACACATTTCTCTGAAGAGGAAAACATGACTGCTGCAGACACACAGAAACTTAAGTCTGACCTGCCTTAGCACAGACTAGTGTTCATTACAGCGTGTCATGTAAGTGAAGGCAACAATTACTGGTGGTATGAGGAGAGCTTTAGCGTGCAAGACTCAAACCCACACTCATGTACAAGGAATCTCCATTGTATCACCCTCGTCATTAGCAGAGGTTACTAGGAACTTGCATGATTATCTAAGACAACGTCCAGCTGCGGGTGCCACATGGAGGTATTGTTTCTGCTTGTATCTGGGAGAACATCAGACATCAGGATGTGATTAGAAGGAAGGAAATCCCGATTAAAGATGTAGTGAAAAAAAATCCAGTCTTGTAAGTTGAAGTGTGCTAGCAATTGTTACTGAAGTAAACTGGAATAACTGAGGTCAGGATCTGTACGGAGGACAGCCCTCACCATGTCATGGAGGAAAAAAACCATTACTGTGAGAAACAAACAATAATGCTTTTTTAGTATGTGCTGATATGAAATAGACACTTCCTTAAGATAGTAATTATGCACAGTCATATAAATGCTTAATCTTGCTTGCACTCCTGTCAGTTGGGCAAAGAAAGTAACTTTGATAGCTTTGTTTTTCCTTTTTAGTGATTTTCACTTTCAGGCTCTTCCGTTGTACTACCTGGTTTTAAAAAGCAGGATAAGGTTATAGGGGCTTTGGAAGGGTTCAGGGTTCTGCATTTTCACAGAAAACTTCCTGTTGTTTATCCGGTTTCCTAGATTTTTTTTTTATAAAGCTCTATATTTTGAGGTGAATTTAAGTAGAGGCAGCATCTCTTTGAGCTTCTAGGACTAAGGAAATTTTTCATGCAAAGACACATTTAAAGCAGTGGATGATCCATTCCTGTTCTCCTGCCTGAGGATGTGAGCACATCAAAAAGAAACAAAGAAGCAACACTTCTAACAGCTCTCTCCTATACTATCTTCATTCTCATTATCTCTACTAAGAACTTATCTCTAGAAAAAAGCATGGGACTTCAGCATTGTAGCAAAACTTCAGGGTTGGCTTTTCCTCCTCACATTGCTACTGCCATTTACCTGATGGTTTAGGTGTAGTGGCATGGGATATTCCTCCATTGTGCTGAGTATTATCACCAGTTGTGAACTCCAGGCTCATACGGGGTTTGGGTTGGTATTCTCTCCTGGGCTGAGATGATGCCTCTTTTATTCTGCCAAAACATGAAGTGTGAAGAATTAGCTTCTTGTTAACAGATGAGATGCACCAAACTTCTTTATTTCCATGGCTGAAATTTTGATGCACTGCTTATCCAGACTAAACAAGCTTGGGCATTTGGAGTAATTTTTTGCTTACAGCATTAGTTTAAATTACAAAAAAAACCCACCGGATGTGACCTATGCCATGAGGTTGTTAATTTTAATTTCCCTCTAAGAACTTAGCATTTTGCCTGGCTTCCTTTTGCCTGACAATAACAAAGAGCTACTAATGGGCAAAAACTTGTTACACGATTAGCCGTGCTTGGAGAAGTGCTGTACAAACATCTCTGCCCCAGTTTTTAGCATGATTTTTGCTTCCATCCCTTGCAAGCCTTAACTGTTCAGTTGGCTGATGCCAACTCTTGTCATTTTATGAGACTGTGTGGGATGTACTGACTTCAGCTGCAGATTTAGTTAATTTATAATCTGGAATATTTGTTTCACAGAGGTATACAACTCCAGTTTTCCTGACTCTCAAAATAAAAAGACTATGCATCATTAATTTCAATTTATTTTTCTAATTGAGAAATCTAGAATTTCTAGGAAAGGGTACATTTTCAGATTCAGATTCAGAGTAAAATTCAGTGACAGGGTGATGACAGAATCAGAGCAGCTTGTGCAGAACAACTGCCACATGTATTTCTAATACTGCACATGGGAGAACACTTTGTGCTAAGACCTCCATATTTAAAACACAAGTTTGTTTCTCTAACCTTCTCTAGATCTGCCCTAGACTTGCTGCTGGCAGCACGTTTTGATTTATCTATTGAAAAGATCTGCTTTTAAATTAACCAGTTCTGGTGCTGATGACAAGGATTTCCATACTGTCCAAAATATTATGTATGTTAGTCAGTCCCCAGAGATCACTATTCTTGTTTACAAACAAAACCATAAGCATAGTAGAAACATAAATTAATGTTTTTAACAGTTAACATGAATTCTCAAAATAAACTTAAATAAAAAGGCTTTGCTGTGTTTCACTCATTAACAGAAGTTACTTTTTTCAAAACAGCAAAGTTTTGAAGCAAGAATACTATTATACCTAATGAAACAAACACCAGATATGAACTAGAAGGCAACAGTTCTACTGATTTGTTAAAAATTACCCAAAAGCTCAGCATAAGCCATGTTTCTTAAGAAACACCTCCAAGGAAACCATTCCTGCTTCCTAGCTGCTCTGTCACAGAACTCTGTCTTGAAAATTGCGGCCTCCTTTTGCTTGATGAAAAGGAGAGTTTAAAAGGAAAAGCCTTTACTGACCTTCCAGATTTTATTCATTTTATTGCAAGTCTACCAATGTTTGCTAAGTTTCTGAAGTTCCAGTTCCTGGAATCATGGCATTTTAAGGAACTTTATACCTTCTATTAATGCACAGAAGATAAATGAAAATTCTTGCAGTTCCTGAAGGAAGTTTTAAAGCCTAATCTAAAGGGCTCAGGAACACCTGAGTGCATTTTTAAATTTTGATGTTTTTTTCTCAGCCTAACTCATTTTTTCTTAAAATTTTTGGACGATAAATTAAAACAGGTCAGTTTCAACGGTAACTTAGCAGTTACAAGACATTGTCCATGCCAAATAACAGCACAAACAACTTCCATTTACATCTTTCAGTAAGTATGTAGGAAAAAGTATCTGGATGCTGTAGACATCACTGAGAGTGAACAGTAAGAAATTTGGCTGGCTTAAAACCAAAGCATTATTTATTTTTTGGTCAAAAAAACAACCCCCAAAACCCAGGGCCATGCATTCTTTGCCATCTACATACCATCAGCAGGAAAAGACAAGTAGTTCTCATAGTAACATCTCTACATCCCTGCTTAATCCCTGCCATGAGCATATCACAGTGCTCTAGTTTGTGTCCAGTGGATTATTTTGCAAGCAGACTCTTTACAATTAGGGATGTACAGTAAGTTTACGCAAAAGATTTACTTCAGCTGATCTGTGACAGCAGTCTGATGTAAGGTTCTTGAAAAGCTAAACTGATTCAGAGCTGAAACTTAAAGAAAAGATACTGAACATTTATCACAAGTTTCAAAAGGGCAAAAGATTATCTGAATTGGTACAGGAAGAGAAATCTGTTGCAGAGAGGTATGTTCGCTGTATGGAATAACTTATGGACTACAGAACACCTCATCTGCTCCCAAGGATTCTTTTGTAAAGTGAATTGCAGTATTCATTTGGAAGTGCTGAAAATCACTCTGTGAGCTGTTCAGGCAATACTTCAGAAACGGCCTTCTGGGCAGCCTACCTACAAAACAAATGTTGCTCCTAATCACAAAGGAATGTTAAGACTTAGAACTGGATGAGGTTTTATACGCTGTGTGCTCTAAGAAAATAAACATGCACAGACCCAGTAGTACCAGAAACTAGATCTGCACTAATGACATCAGAAATCTGGAAGGAATCATGGATGATTAAAAAACTGCCTTCACACAGTATGTGAACATTATCTCTCTTGAGAATTATATGCAGCTTTAAGGAAGAGTCTTCTAGAAGCATGTGAACTAAACAAATCTTTCCTGGATTTTATGTTTCTTTGAAGAACGTGTGTAGGAAGCTGATGAACTCTTACAAACATTATTTTCCTCACTTCAAGGGGGGTACAATCTGTTTTTATGGATAGAAAAAAACCCAAGAAGTTCTAAAATATTCTAAAGTTCTATTAGAAAGATATTATATTGTATCAATTCTGAGATGGCACTTGCAGTTCCAGAAAAGGGCATGGAAGAGGTAAATTCAGTTGAGCCTTGTATCATGTTTGATCTGGTAAGAAAGCTGGAAAAAAAAGAGTATTCAATATGGTGACAACTGATGGGGGTCTCACTACCTGGCTCAGGAAGTTGTTCATGTAGTTGTAACAATCAATCTTTAACATCTTCTCCTGGAAGGACTATGTTATGAATACATGCAGGAATGGGAAGGAGTCTGAAGTTGAAAGTCCCACTGACTTCCCATATTTTTAAGCACTTGCTTTCATTTAAATCACATTTCACATCTTTTCTGAGCTGACATGCTTTCCTGAACACAGTTCTCATTCAGTCATACTCAGAAGTGTATGTATCTCCAAAACATACAAACCTCAGCTTCCAATTGCCTAATGAAATTATCCTTGTTTTCATATACATACAGTTATCAAGTTGCACAAGGCAACAGCTTTGCATTTTACTCATATGTTTACTGCCTCTGTAAAACAGAAATACCCAACCCAACAATCAATAAAGTTGCACAAAGTGCATTACCTATCTTCCAGCTTAGAAGTAACTCGCTGTAGGATCTGTGTGGCCTGCTTGTGGTACTCCAGCTGGGCTTGTACAAGAGCAGAAAGCTGGCTCACTTGTTCAATCTGAGGATTGACAACAAAACATCAGATCTTAGGTGAGAACTAACAGCTCAGCAAAAGCAAGTAAAGACCACTGTCACAGTGACACTGAAAAGGCAGTTTTACTTATCTCTCTAAAAACTTGATTTTCATATTTGCGGTTTGTAAATAGTTACATATCAGCCTTTATTCATACCTGTGTCTGGTTATGACCTGATCTGGAATGGTAACTGCAGCTCTTCTCCGCTGCTGATCTCCATGGCAGATTTGCAATGAACAGCAGCCTACAGACCTACCTCATTCAGCAGAAACTATGAAAGTAAAAATGGACTGTAATGAGAGCACAATACACCTTTTCCCTCCCTACCTTTGAGGGCACAAACCCAGAGTGGCTATGGTCATGCTTCTGGCCTGCGAAGCAAACCAAAACATGAAGATACTACATACTATTGGATACAAAGGATTTGTAAGTGAAGGCAGATAGTATTCTACTTCATGAGGGAAGAAACATCCAAACTTTTGTGTGGGAATGCAACTGCTAGCAGTTTCCAAAATACACAATGCAGCAATGGTATCATGCAGGCCAGCACTATCTGACCCCACAGCACTGGATGTTACTACAAGGATTAAAACTACAATCTTGGTATACTTCTTTCATTTCAGCACAGCTACATTTAATTTCTAGCATGCAAGTATTTTCAGGTTTGTCATGGCCCCTCTACCACAATCTGGTAATGAAGAATTAAATTAGGTGTATATTTGAACTTTAAATAAATAAAATCATTTACTTCAATAGAAATACTTAAACTGAGTTTCTTTTGACCAGGTATTCTATAACACAGATTTCAGCTGAAATATTTTTTTCTGCCAAAAGAAATAAATTTTTCTTCTTTCTTGATTTTATAATTTGAACATTAATTATAAACAGAAGATTTAAAATACCTAATAGTTGTTCAATCCTAAATGAGTCTGTAAGCAAAAACCAAGCTGCAGAGTCAGATTTGCACAGTCATATTAACTTCAGCTTTCCTATTCACTATTGCAACTGATTACAGCAGAGACCATGTGGATGCAAGTTCATCATCTCCGATCTTAACCAATCCTCTCAGGAGCCCACACACCTGAGCAAGTATCTTGGCTCAAACCTTAAAACCACAACTAAGTAAAAGTCATGACTTATATTTATACAGCTCTAAGAAGGAAGTTATATTGTTTTTTAACTAACACTACACAGGAAGCACAAATGATGCTACAAAGGATTTATGTTCTTTAGCTCAGCTACCTATAAAATTCAGCTACCTGTAAAAGCGCTACATGTGCATGCTGTACATTACTATAGCTTCAGAGCCTTTCATTGAGTCAAACAAGGAAGCAAGTGCTTCCCTATTGTATAGTGACAGGAATCTGTGTTGTGAAGTATTTAATAGACTGCTTTAGATTGCCTCACTGCTCTTTTTCAGATTCAGCTCAAAGATTGACAAGGGATCTCACATCCATCTCCAAAAGGTTGAACATGCTTGACTCAGCAATTTCTTTTGATTCATCAAATTTCTCCAGAGCCTGGCGAAGTTCTTCATCAGGGAGCTTGCCCTGTCTTTTTCTTCTTGTAATCGAAATCTAGGCGTCGACCCTCCATTTTCTTTAGGTGATGCTGAAAAACAAGAACACAAATACAAGCAAAGAATAAAGGATGTTCCCCAACTCTCTTATACTGCATTGTAATCAGGTAGTTCACTAACATTTGCAAGCATGTGCTGTTTGCTGTGTATCAATGTTTCCCCACAGGGAAAAAAATACAGATCAATGAAATAGGTCATTTTACATATCATTTAAGAAGTTATGGTGTGCTGCTAACATTAAAAAAAGGCCACGCAGAATGTGTAACTGCAACTGCAATCTGTATAGTATATATACGAGTTTATAGCTTTTTAACTCTGATGCACAATTACCTGAACACTATGTTTTTTTCCCAACATGTTTAAAATAAAACTCTATTGAAAGCAGTTTTGCAACAGAACTGAAAAGTAAAACTCAAGTCAAAAGACATTATAATCAGATCATCTCTAATTCTGAAAGCCCATTTTAAACCACACAACTAACATCACAGTCTGCACATTCAGTGTTATTAAAATGCCACGTTGAGGACAATACCTGTATTTCTCTAAGATCTTTGTCATGGAGATTCTGAAGTGGGTCAATGAAGTTTTGTTTCACTTCCATGTCAAGAGAGTCCTTGACCTCAGAAAGCTCCTTCATAGCTTCTCCGACATCTGCAAGTGCTGGTCCTGAAAGAATATATGTTCAGCTTGTTTCAAAATAAATTTACAAACCACCTTAGAATGAAACTGAGTCATACCAATTCTCAAATAATATACCGTCTGAAAGGACAACATGTATTTTAAAAAATCAGCAGCCCCCAGAGTTAATGCCTTGCAACATAGTTGAACTTGAGGATCTATGCTGCATCAAGACAGCTTTCTCCACACCCCATGGAGGGGTTGTGTTGTATTCTATTCATTCCTCACTCTGGTGAAGCAAACATGCTGAAACAGAATTATCTGTATTTCCTCCAGCATTGCCATCACCAGACGCTGAAGCTGAAGAGGAAAACAGCTCTAATTCAAGTTTAGGTCTTCCTGTTTCTATCAGTGAGACTGGTGACAATATCAAATATAAAAATTCTTAACAATTTCACGAAATTATTTAACGAAAGCTTTTTTTTTAATGAAACTGTTGATTTCATTCACCTACTCAAATTCATAACCTTCAGGAGCAATTAGATGCTTTCTGAGTTTTCCTCCAGTATTGAAGGCCATAAATGCCTTCAATGAAGGCCACTCTGCACAAATTTATGTCCTCTGCATAAAAACAAAAGCAAGAGGCTCAAAAATACCCTCTTGGTTTGAGGTGTAGGCTGGTGGGGAAAACCCCCCACATTTTCAAAGAATACAAAGGGTCTTAAAACCTAGAAATGTGAGAAATCAGGAGTTTTGTCTCTCAAGCAGGGGATACCAGCAGTGCACTGCAAAACTAGAAAGCTTGCCAGACCAAGATGAAGAGTGACAAAAAGCCACAATAGCTGCTATTAGTTAAGGACATGAAAATAGGGGATATACAGTGATTTGCAAAAACTAAACTCTATCATGTCTTCATTTTCTCTTTAAAAATGTGTTTGAAATTTAGCAAATGTGAGGCAAACAATAAAAAATCAGTAGTCTTTAGCACAAATCAACCTACATCTGCCAAGCTAACTAGCAAATTACATAAAACAAACAGGAAAATATTTTTTCCACCGCAGATGTCTTTATATCAGGAGCAACACGTTATGAAGATTTAAATAGGAAATGGAATTTTTACAGACTTGAAGTTTCTGTGTGTTGCTGTATAAAAATTTGGCCACAGAAATTTGTGTGAGAAAAGCTCACACAATAGGACAGAAAGACAAAGGATCCAATCATGTATGTCATCGTTTTTAGTTGGACCTCTACTGTTGAAGAACACAGTGGTAAGTCTCAGTTTAACATTTCTAACTTGGGCAGCTATAAACTTATCCAAGGCTTGGAGGGAGGAGTGGTTGATAGGTAAGACAGGAGTATTCACTAGTGCCTTGAAGTGTAGAATTTCATCAGAAAAAAGGTCTAAGTCTATTAAAAATATATCAGCCTTTATTCTTTGCCTGTAATGACAACATTTATTATAAGGATTCTGAGGACAAAGGGTTTTATTGTAAACATGCATAGACATTACCATTTCTGAACACATACGTTTTTAATCCCAATACATCGCTAGTAGCATAGCCCATGACAGAGTGCCTAAAGCCTATACGGATATGGGTCCAAATGGAAACAACTTTACTTTCATCTACAATAAAAAAATCTCTAGTCCAAATCCACAAAAGATATTCAACAAGCCTAGTCCTAGTTTCTCCTTAAAGGAGAAGTCTGATGAAGCATAACTCTGATGCTTCTTGCAGAAGCTGATCTTTGTAAGAGCACAACACTTCAATAATGAAAGTTATATTAAATGTTACTACAATTTTTATTGCATTATTATGGAAAGGGAAGTAATAAAGTTACCAAAATTGCATTCTTCTCCAAGCTCTCGTCCAAATTTCAGCATCGCATCTGCCAGCAAGGCTTCAGCCTGAGGATAACCTGGTCCCTTCTCCTGGCCTCGAATTTTTGACATAGTGTTGATCATGCTGAGTTTAGCTCTGGAAGCTGAAGCAGGCAAGTGACAGAGGTTACAAACATGCAATAGTTTGATTACACAGAGAGGAATGCACTCCTCAGATTTCTATGAACTACCTACAATGTATTTGAAGGACACTAACTAAGTTTATGGCTATGATTCTATGATTCTATGCTTTGGTTTTCATCTATTATTTTTAGAGCAAAGAAATAAGTATTGTTGGTCTGACTTTCTTGTCTTCTGCTTGTACACCAGAGACAATGCTCTGCCCCGAACTTTAAGTCAAAGCTTCCCTTGAAGTCACTTGGACAGAGAAAGCCCAGAACACTTCCAAGATAACATGTTCAACACGTGCTCCAACTCAGGTAGAAAAAACTTTAATTCCCCAAAGCCTATCTTAAAATTCTCAGGTACCAGACTGATAGCAAGTTGAGCAAGCCTTGCTCTGAAGAAAACTTCAGACTAAACTGGAATTTAATCCAAGAATAAACTATGGTGCCCTATATGTTTTAAATGCTTGAAAGCAATATTAAATAAAGCCTATATTCCTGAACATGATGTCCAACAACCTCTGAAATTGTTCTTGGTTTTTATGGGGATTTGGGGAAACTCTACTTCAGTACAGTTTTCAATTGCATTTTAGCCTTGGTATTTTATTTCAGATGCACAAATGCAGATCAAAAGAAAGCATACAATTATCATAATTGATGAAAACACAGACAGCAAACACAGAAGAACAAATTTGTTTGATGATGTGCTTTAGCGAATTTTTGCAAGTACAGAATGTGAATGGCCTGCAGAGAGTGAATTAATTAACAGCACTTGACTTCAAATTTTGCCAGCTACATCCTATAGCCAGCAAAGCTGACGCAGTGTTTCTACCTGCATTACTGTGTGTGCTACAGTGGGGCAGCTACAAATTCATCTACCTTCCTTTTCGCAAAGGCCTGACTTAGCTGCTTGTAGTATTTCTGCTTACAACACATTAGTAGCTCACACTTTCGTGTCCTGATTTCACTAGTCAAAATTCAACCTTGTACACATTTCTGCAGCAAAACATAACACTAGCAGTCTGGAGCCAAAACAAGTGCTTGCTCTTAATTTTCTGTGTATCAAGAGACAGTTCTTGTTGCTGAGTATGTTTCACTTTGTGGCATACAAGTGTAGAAACAGACACAGGGGAATCAGGCAAATGTCATAGTACTTATTTTGCCCGAGAAAACAGCTACAAAAGGATAACATTTTTTGACATACAGTAAATATGTTTTGTAAGCTTTCTCACTACCCTTGAGTGCCACCAGATCATGCTTTTCAGCATCTGAATTTCTTGATGCCTTCTGTTTCAACTCACTATAAAACTATAATCAGCAGGACTGGCTGACTGTTCAGTACAAGCAACTGCATTTTAATGAAGTGTCTGGCTTTCAAAAATGGCATCAAAGTTATGGTGGCAATTAAAAAAATACAGAAGTGCAAAAGAAACTAAAAAGCAAACAAAATCAGTCAGGGTAAAGAAGATAGCAAGCTTAATTAAATCAGGAATAAATGAGAGTATTTTCAGAAATAAAATAAAAAAATATTTTCCCAAAAGACGGACGATAAAAAAATTAAGTGGCTATGTTCTGGAGAGGTAAGCAAGAGCAGAAAGAAAAGGGAACAGAAAGAAAGATGAAAGGACAATAAAGGAAGGATGAGAAATAAATCATAAAGAAAGGCATGCATAAAAAAATCATGCTTCAATGATTCATCTAATCATTTAATAATGATTACATTAGAAGCCTGATTTAGTAGGAAATCTTAGAATACATCTACCAGTGATCTCATTCCACTATTAAGGTTGTTTCCAGTAACTTTCACAGGAGCAGAGGTGTTTGTGCTCAGTCAGCCTCGAACTCCTGTCTAAGCCGTTTCATTTCTATTGCTTTATTGTGGTATTGTATGTGCTTTCTTCCCTGAGTTATGTTTCTATCTGAACAAGGACAGGCAGAGATCCACAAAACACCACATGGAAGTGACCTGAATACTTGGGATTTTTCCAGTTGTGGCCCCTCTCCTTTACATTGGTTTTCATGGTGTCACCAATGATTCACCTTAATATGAAGTGTTAACAGCACCATGGCAAATTGTAAGAATATTGCCGGAAGAGTTAGGAAGAAACTTCAGCAGTAGGTTCAACTGATCACTCTTTGTATTTTCAATCTTGTTCATCCTTCACCCTCTTTTCTTGAAATTATGGTCACATACATATGAAATGGAAAGTCTTTGAGCCTTCAACATGTTCGATTTTAGTTGCTTTCAGGTGTTCTTTTTTTTTAATTGGTAGGTCTACAAAGCTGTCTTTTTCAGTCACAGTAACTTCAGCCCAAAATCTCTTTCAATAAATTAGCTTTTTTCTCTAGTATCCTTTTCCTTCTTTTTCCCTACCCTTTCCCCTTACCCCTTCCTTTTTCTTTCCAGCATTCATTAATTGTTTAGTGAAGTTAGACAATGCTGAATACTTCATTTATTGATCCTTCAAAACACCAATAAGCCAATCATCGTTAGCACTGCAGTACTGTTATCTAAAAATATGATGTTTTCAGGGCACATGTTATTATCAAGGTTTGTATTGGCTACTGTAATAGATGGAAACCTAGCTGACAGTTGATTCCTGCTCATGACAGAGAGACATTAACAAAGTGTTTTTCACCAAAGTACATTCGGTAGAGCATATACATTAATGTTCATCGTGACAGTTTGTTGGAAAGAGCCAGGAAAACATAGGGTTGTTCTACAGTTGTTCAGAAAACTGTACAGTTGTACAGAAAGTTGTTCTACAACCTTCGTACTTGGCTGTACTGGGGAGCCTGGCCAAAGCTCTTGGTACAGACAACAGTGAGATGATGAGAAACTGCACAGCCCCACAAGTAAACAATTATCGAGCTGGCATAAAGCCGGTTGTTTTTCTAAGGGTGTAACAGCAGGATCCTTTTGTAGCTGAATCCAAAGCCTTACCTATGGGTGTACGCATCACATAGGAATTTTCCCAGTTACCCGAGAATCTCAACATTGGCTGCAGTGGGGCTTCCCAGCTTGAAGTGTGGGCCTGGACGATGATTTGATGGTAACTGGTGATGTATTTCTTCTTAATCTCTGTTCTCACTATGCAGTGATTGTTTGATGCATTCTTGATTTTCCTCTGTGCTTTATTTATGTATCTCTCCGAATTGCTGTAGTGTACTTACTCGCCATAGAGATACATACCTGATTCGCGTTAGTGTGCTTTTTCACTTTAGTGTGCTCTTTCAATAAACTGTGCATGTTACACAGCTAACGTATGTTTGTTTTGTTGAGTACCCTGCCTGTCTGCAGAACAGCTACATCCCAAACACTCTTCTCCTTGTGAAACCCAGGTAAACTTTTAAATACAATCTTCTGTTAAATATTGCTGTTAAATAATTTTTTTTTCTCATTACATTTCTCCCTTTTCCCAATGATGCTTCTGGTTTTTATGAGAATGAGAAAGTAAACAGGAAATACTGGAAATCGGCATTTTTGGTGCTCCAAGTAAACACCAATATAGTAGGGAGATTTTAAAAAAGGAAATTTTTTATTTTACTGAAAATATTAATAATTTTCCACCCAATTCTTGTCACTATTGAGATGTTTTGCAATTGGCATAAAAAAATCTAAGATCAGGTGAGAGCTGAAAAGGATCAGTCCACTTTCCTCTTACTCCATCTGCTATCTTTGCCCAGCTGTGGAATGAGCAACATGATCTCATTTGATATGCAAGAAATTAGATCTTCCTCCTGCCTATTACAGTTTTAGTTTCCTGATTCTACTTGCACATGCCACAAGCAGATGATGAGATGTATAGCTAGAGTATGGAAACTGCTCTTTTCTGCGGCACTGCAAACTTACCTCAGCCTGAGATGCCTGAAAATCACACCCTTAGGTACTTCCAGAAATTTAACTTTCTGCTGTTGCTGTGAGCCTCCTTCATGATTCACAGCAATCATAATCACTCAGACGTGTCAGGAAGGCAGCCAGAGAAGCACTAAACAGCCAAAGCCTATTATTGAATCTATATGATGATGCACAACAGCAGCTTCAGAGTAGTTTACAATTTTATCACTAGCCCTGTGTTTGTCAATCCTATGGCTTTTCCTGCAGAGTGCTTTTTGACAATGAGCAATGAATCTGCAGAGTCAAGTCATAAACAGTATTTCATCTGTTGACATAGAAACTGTTCTAGTCATCATTATTTTCTCTCTCACAGTTCTTGCACTTGTAAATATTATTCTTCCTTTTTTTCAATCTGCTGACAACATCATCAAATTATCCTCCTTCCCTCTGTTTTCAGCTATGAGGAAACAAATTCCTTACAGTGAATGAAAATCTCGTCTGTACTTCCGTGAAACTCTAAGATACATATAGTAGGTAGAGGGTCCCATCTTACCTTCACATTATATCTGTTGATCCCATCAGTGAAGTCAGGATTGACTTATTGAACCCTTATACTCTTACATCACTACTCTTGAATGTAATAGTTTACATGATTACAAGAGCTCCAGATCCCTGCTCTTTGTAAGTATCCTTTACCAAGAGAGAGGAGCATGCACCACTCACCCCAATCACAAAAAACCTTCCTTCATAGAAACCATTCATTTATTTCTATTGCGAAGGTTCAATTTAGTCATCTTTGATTATGTTCTTTCAATCTGCCTTTTTCTCCAGTTCAACAGCTCTTTTGCACACTACCTTTTAGGTTCCCTCCTTAGTAACTCTGATGAAGATGGGAAATCCCTAGAGGACTTGGTGAAAGCTCTTGTTATGCCTCCTCATGCACCCTGGAGGAAGTTGCTTCACAACTTTGTCTTTATTCCCATTGTCTGTAAGGCCTGCCTGCTCCTTTTCCCTCAGACAGGGACTGCAGAATGCCTCATGCAGACACCCTCACTGTGCCTGCTCCTGATCCCTAACTGCAGGCTGATGGCCTCATTCTGTTCCCATACCCAGGCTGGTGCCTGATGCCCAGGGCTGTTGCTGCACCAGTACCCCCTGCTGCCTCACTGAAGCAGTGGAATCTGCCCTGGCTATCTGGCACTGCCCTGCTTCCCCTGAGAAGTCCATAGCCACCTCCAGCTCCCAGGGAGCCCCACACTGCTCACAGAGCTGACATTCAGATGCCTGCAAGTATATACATCTATTTCACCAATTTTGTCTTGATCTTGACTGCACCAGTGAGGATGAGATCATTCAGGCTATATGTATTGGTGAAACAAGAGTGTTTTCAAAAAGTGCTGTGAGTACTGCAAGACTGTGAAATTACATTACCTGGATTGGGCTGAAGATACTCTATTGTCTTTGCCATTATCTCCATAACTGCCCTGCTGGTAACATCCACTTTCTAAATGAGAGTTAAGCAAAAAGAAACATGAAAAAGACATGTTAAGAAAAAGGAAGACTTTTTTCTTCTTTTCTTTTAGAAATAAATTCTTATAAATCCTTTTGACTTAATTTCTGTGTCCCTGAGAACTGCCCCACTACCAAAATGGTGATAATACCAGGAAAACTACCAAAGTATAAGTTCACCATTTCAGTTGCATAGCAGATCCATTCTCAAGTGAGGCCATTAGTACAGAGTACCTCAGGATGTGTTGGGAACTTGATGTGACTTATTGTACAATGCTGATACTTTCTATAACCTTGGGAAACATCCGCAACATGGAATTCTTTTTGATAGAACAGTCACTAAAAACTGTTTGAAGAATTAGCCACCTTTCATCCTCCCCCCGCAAAAACCCTGACAAAATGGGAGGAAAGCCTATGTCAATCAAAACCAACCACCAGCGATAAAACAAGCTGTCTAACTCTTTCAGAGCAAGTTCTGGTAAAACTGGGTCAAGGAAGAGTAGGTATCACTCAGTTTCCAGTTTCAAGAAACCTATCAGCATAGATGCACTGGCCATTGATTTCCCCTGGCTGACTTCATGAAGAAGTTATTTTGTATTTAGAAATCTAAAATACTTAAACCTGAAAAGCAGTTTTTTTACTTTCTTCTACTGTAACAGGAATTCTTGTTTTCTTAAGAAGTACTCTGCATCAGCTTCCTAAGCTGCATATAGCTAAGTGTGCAACTATTCTCCCTCTCAGAATCAAGCCTCAAAGAAAAAAATGTTGCTTTGGCAGGTCTGGGGATCCCTGTAACCTATTCTGTACTCTGCATTTATGAAGACACATTGCATTTCTCTGCAGGGTAGCTTGTGTCCCACAGGGTGAACTCCTTTACCATAATGGCAAGTTCCTCCTTTAAAAAAGAACACCTGAGACAGGTTGTTTGCAGCACACTGTGAGTGACTTCTTTCATGCCTTGCCACTGCCATCTGCCAGGTCTTGCCCTGTGCTTTACACAAAGAAGCAGAAGAGGTCTGCCAGCCCCGGATGAGTAAGTAGCTGAACTGCCTGGTTGAAAGCCCAGAAATGGCTAGGAGTCTGCACAGGAGAGTGGGGATGGGGAAACAGAAGGCCAGGGACAGGCAGAAGGAGCATGGCCACTGCCTGCAGAAATGCTGGCAAGGAACACGGGGCCAGGTGGGGAGTGTGGAGGAAAGCAATGAGTTTACTCCACTCTCAACTCTCAGTTCTTTCACCTCCTGGGCTGCCAACCCATGCCACCCTCCACCACTACGTGGGATTCATCCCTGGCTGTTGCAGTGTCCTATTTTCCACTCTAAACCTTGAACCAGTTTTCTGAATCTCTGTTAACATCTTCCAGTTTTGACAGCAGTGCCTATACTTGCAGCACATTCAAAGGGAAGCTGGGCAGAAGGGGAGAAACCAACTGTGCAGTACTTTCACAGGAAAAAGTACAAAGCATATGCCCTTCTCCTTTATTTTTTATCCAAGCTTTTTTCCCTATCTCACTAGATAAATGTGCAAATAGCTTCTGTTTCTCTCAATCAGTTATGTAACACATACCTAACCTACAAAACACCTAGCAGTAACTTGTGTTACAAGATTTGACAGAATGTCTCAAAGTTGAAGCCAGAAAAAAACCTGTCCATATTTATCCTTCCAACTGAAGTATTATCACCATCGTACCCAGCTGTGGCTTTTTTCCCTGCCTCCTCCACAGAAACACTCAGTGCTACCACTGCCAGCCTCACCAGGCATTCTGCTGGGGGGTTAACCCAATCTACCCACGTAACTTTGCCAGTGGAGGCTGCCTAAAAAGATCTCTGAACGTGTGAGTGAATATCCTACTGCGACTGTCAACCCCCTTTGGCAGACAACTCTTGCTCCTCTTGACTGATGCTCGAGGAGCTGAGAATTCCAGGCACCCTTTACCAGTAAAATTACCATCTTGTAGACAGATTCTTTTTCAGAGATCCTCTACAACGTTTTGACCAAAGCTAATTTGTAGCTGATGTCAGCCTCAATCTCTGAATTAAATACTGGCATTACAAAGACTGCCATATATTACATATGCCTTGGTTAGAAAAAAAACACTCACAAGAAATACAAAGCTCAGTCTGGCTGAATAAAAGTTCAGCCTTCCTACCTAGAAAGGAAACCAAATGGTAATAATGGATATACCCTAATGAATTTAGACTTACCCTTTCCATTTCTTTGAAGTCATCATCTAGCTTGGTTCCTTCTGCACCTCCTACTTTTTCACTCACTTTCTGCAGTTAAAAAAAGAACAAAAAACACATTCAGCAATAACTGAAAAATCTACCCACCGTGTTTTCCTGGGGAAACGTTTTGGGTTTTTTTGTAAGCTAGTACAACAGTCAGACATACTACTCTTTCTGAAAAACTTATTTCAAACTGACTTTAAACTACACAATGAGGAAATAATATGTTACTGCTTAAGTTTCAGAGACCCAATCTCCTGCTGATCTCAGAAGTACATTATTATCATTCCTTTGCAAGATCATACCTCTATGTCTCTGTTGAATGAATGTCTGTATCTTGGAACGTAGCAAGCAATTAATAATCAATGACAAATCAGTAGTCAGCAGACAGAAATGTCCATGGTCACAAGTGCTCACGAAAAAAGGAGGCGCTCTCACAGAATAAACTGGGGAAGGAAATCAAGGCTATAAAAAATTTCTCATCAGAGCTGAAAAATGGCCCCAGCTGCTTTGCCCAGTGTGTACCAATGCAACACCAACAGTAATAATCATGCCTAAGCACAGAGCAAGAAGCTTCCAAGGCTGGATTCCAGCCACTCAAAAGACGACAGGCACCCATAACCCCATGACTAAGAACTCTCAGAAACATAATTGACTTAAGCCACTACCAAACCTTCACCATTAAGAACTGAGTTTCTAAATAAAAGTGATAGATACAAAAAAAACTCTACGTAGATACAAAAAAACTCTACGGACCATGCAAGACCTTGAGGTTCACACGAGTTACACATAAAATAACCATTTGACAGCTCTATTAGAAAGAATGAAAGGGATCTTTGGTTTCATGTCTTCAGAAAATACTCTGTTTTTCATGAAAAACCCAGTTTGAAAACTAATTGGAAAATGAATCTGTGTACTGTTTCATTTCCCTAATTCAGTGGAACACAATGAGTTTCCACTTACTGTCAGTAAAAGTGACAGTAACAGAATTGAACAGTAACTGCTATGCAGCACCATTCAAAATGGATTATAGCAACTGTATTGTCAGTCGCGAAGTGTTGTAGTGGTGTAATTCCACAACTAAGTCAAGTGCATATGATCCAGTGAATGTACTGATTTTTCACTGGGGTGCCATAAGAAATCCATTAGACTTAAGATTTTCTGTTTTCTGTCCCTTTATAGTTCTTTGTAGTGAATGCCATGTAATTCGTCAAACTTTCCTAGGTGCCTCTGAATCATCTTTAGAATATTGTAATGAAGTGTAACTACTGATTTCAATGAAGTGACTCCTGCAATAAAAAAGGAGAAACAAAAGAAAAATTGCCATTAATCCTCCTGATTTCAACCACTGTGTTAACTTTTCTTTAGCTTTCTTTTTGCATGAAAAGGAGGAAGTCTCAGTCTATGATTCAAATGCCATTAATAAAGTCCAGACATTTGGTTAATTTTAAATTCAAACTTCAGTTCACTCCAACAAAGCTGCAAGGGCAACATGGCTAAGCATTTACTAATGCAGGCTATAATTATCTGTGCAATAGGAAATGGCTATCAGCTCTGTTTATTTTGTGTCAGCTCCTGGCAAATTAGTAGCTAAAACGGAGCATTAATGAGACTGGTATTATAAAACATCCTGGAAAAAAAACAAAACCCAAACAGCAAAAAAAGACTTTTATTTATCCCTTTTTCCTGTACAGAAGAGATGTGCAAACCCATGAATGCAGATGAGTTTGCATGGTCTGTATTACTGAATTTGTGCCTTTTAGAGGTTAGTGCACAAAAAAAAATCACAGATTTCAAACTCAGTACTGTTAGAAGCAATTCTGCAGTGGCAAAGTGATAGATTCAGTGTCCTGAAAGGTGCTGTTCATTTGCAGTTTCTGTGAAAAAATGGTAGAAAAATAAATCATAGAAGATCAGAGGCTTTCTTCACCAGCCCTTGAATGAATCTTCTGCAAATGGACCTTCTATTCAGATGGTATGGCAAAATCTGCACAAAAACTTTCTACCACCAAGATTCCGTGCCCCTGAAAACAACAGTATGAAAGTACGCTAGTACTTACATATTCAAACCAGATTTTAAATAACTTAAGTTCAACTTTAAAGGATACAATGTCCCCAAAGGTAATTAATGTTCCAGCCCTTTTCCAGCTGTAGCTCTACTTCTCATCACTTTGAGGTTCTCTCATAGTTGATGACGATTTGCAAAGTAATTGCAATTGTAATCCCTACAGATGCCCTAAAGTTCCCATCTCACATCCACAAACCATAGCAATTATTACTTCCTTTCATATTCATCATTATTTTAGCTGAGGAATGTATGGCACTACTAATAATGCAGATCTTTAGTCTGTTGAAATACTCACTGCTAAGTCAAAAGGCAGGTGTTGTGGTTTAAGCTCAGTTGGCAACCCAGAAAAAAACATGCAGCCTGCTCTTCCCCTCCTCCCCTCCACCCCCACCCCTCACAGGGATGGGGAGGAGAATCAAAAGAATGTAACTCCCATGGGTTGAGATAAGAACAGCCCAGTAACTAAGGTGTAACACAAACACTACTGCTACCACCAATAATAATAATGATCAGGGAAATAACAAGGGAAGAGAATACAACCGCTCACCACCTGCCAACTGATACCCAGCCTGACCCCAGCAGTAACCAAACCCTTCAAGGTAACTGCCCCCAGTTTTACATCCTGCTGTGCTACGTGCTGTGGTATGGAATACCCCTTTGGCTAGTTTGGGTCAGGTGTCCTGTCTCTGCTTGCTCCCAGCTTCTCGTCCTCCCTGGCGGAGCATGAGACTCACGAAGTCCTTGGTTGGAGTAAACATGACTTAGCAACAGGTTGGTGTTATAAGCACATCGGTGTTATCAGCTCTGTTCCTCGGCCAAAAGTCAAAACCACTGCACCAGCTACTAAGAAGGAGAAAAATGACTGCTGCTGCTGAACCCAGGTCATCCTTTTCTTCTAAACATGCTATAGATTTTAGGTCACTTTGTCAATATTAGCATCATAATCACCATTGTGAGTCACTCATTTAAGGCTACTAACAGAACTATGTACTAGCAAGAAAATTCACTTGTAAAGCTCTGGGTCATGTACTGTTACAGGCAACAGAGGTGCATCAAAGAAGAGAGTCGAGCTGTACAGTCTTCAGTTCTGGAACTGAGCGACTCATCTTTCAAGGTAGTTACACCATAGACCCTCAAAGAAGTACCTTCATCTCCATTATTCAGGTAAAAATTGGGTTTGGAAAAGCACTGACAGACCACAGGAAAGAGCTGAAACAAAATCCCACTTGAAAATTTAAGCTCAGCAGTCAGAGATAAGAACTCAAATTAAGAATTCGAATATAAGAGAAAAAAATCCTCAGAAGTTTTTACCTCTTGGGTCAGTGAAAATCTGACAGTGGGCAGTTGGGAGCAGTGGGCCTGAGGAAGGCAGTCTAAACAGAGTTTAATTTGCAACAGAGCCCACATCTATGTCCACCACTGTACTAACTAAATTTAGAGATATTCTGCAGCCCTTTTACATCCATTGTCCAAATCAACTGTTAAAGCATTTCATTAAGGCTGCCGCTCTTACCATTCTCTAAGATTGCCAGATTTTATTATAATAGGTCATGAAGCTGCGCCAATTTCATTGGCTGAGTATCTGCTCCTGCTCTGAAGATCGAGAAGCAGTCTAATGCACCCAGCTAACAATTACAGCTAGCCAGAAAACAAACTGTCCTTTGCCATGTCATTTGAGTAGAGGTTTCAACATTTTGGTTCTTGCTTTACAAGAAACAAACAGCAGAATAAAAATTAGACCCTTTAAGTTGTCCTGGAAAATGGTAATACTACATCTCAGTCCGGTCATATAGAAGAATTAAGACCCAGTCTGATACCACAGCCAACATTATTGATTTATTTGTGATCATGCCTTCTCTTTCTAATGTTGATTACCTATTCCATCTTGCTCCCAAAAAGCCTTTGCAACAAAATTAGCATTAAAATATCAGTATATTTTAATCAAAAATAACAGATTCAACATCCAAACATTGAGTAAAAGTGCTGCTGTGCTCTGTATTTGGAGCTATGATTGCATGCCCTAAGGAGAAGAGACTGTTACTTTCTCAGTCTCACCATGGTGTGACTGCTTAGCAAAAGGGGGCATTCAATTGTACCATAGGTGAGGGCAGTGTATTGTGGTGACAATCTATTCAAAGCTGGTTTTCTGCTTCCGTATAGAAACAAACTTGCCTTCTGTACATGCTGCCAAACTTTCATGAAATTAATAGAGCTGCAGTCTCAGGTGACTACTATTTGTAGTTTAATGATGATCTCGCCGCATTTTTGTACTGATGCTAGGCTTTTTGGTAGCAGTTTGAACTGTGAGTTGCTTAGAAGGCACTCCAGTACAATGCAGTACCATAGTACTGAAGAACATCATTCTCATGGAACAGCTATCTAATCCACATTTGATTTACATTAGTATCTGCAAATAGTGACAGACAGCAGCATCAGGTTGATATCATTATCAATTAGAGGACTGCTGTATGGATATTGTACAAGTGATTATCAGTGTGTATTATAAAATTTTCAGCATATTTGTAGTGACAGCACAAGCGTATTTTTGTCCTGTGTGACATGCTGCATGATGAGACAGCATTACAAAAAAAAATAAGGTTAATTCCACAATTATATGAAAATGGAACAAATGGCTCCATAACTAAGACTTACTAGTTTGTTTCCACGTGAAATCCATCTACTGAATCATACTCCTGTCCCTATGGCTTATATTTCAGATCCTGTCAGTCAAAAACCTGCCTTTTAATATGGTCTACTAGGAAAGAAATAAGTTTCTTTTTTCCCCTGAGGGTAGGATTTATGCCAGTTTTGTTGTCCCTACTGAAGCATTCTGACCAGCAGATGTTTAATATTCTGCCTAGGTGGAAATAGTATCTTTATAAAATTGGAGGTTGCTCTAAAGCACATAGCACTTTTTTTCAGTCACATAAAATATTGAAGAACCTCAACTGTAAAACATGACATGGTTATGTGTAAAAAAATCTGTGTATTTTTGATGCACAAAAGGTATTAATGACATCTTTTCCCCCCACACAAGAAGTCTGTACAGTTAGTGAGGGGTTTGCCAACACTGTAGGCTTTTCAGAAGGGAAAAAACATTTGGAAAAGAACATTTATAAAAGCACAGTCCTCTAATCAAGAGTATGCATTTTTTTATTATTATTGTTATTTCTGTCACTTCAAATTCTAGAGTGAGACAAAACTGCTAGTTCCAGACTAATTTTTCTGTTTGATTCCTGCAGAGTTGGGGCATTTATGGTATCAGAGATTGTTATCTCAGAACACATGTGAAATCTGAAATTCATGTTTATGGTCATAGCCCTGGTTCTCTGCAAATAATGAAGCATATTTCCTTGAGCCAAAGGAAAGTATTTAGCGTAGCATTGAGAAGTTTTTTCTGTTTTCAGATAAATGAGAATAAGGACTAAAAGAAAAAACCCACTTCAAAAGCGTATGTAAATTAGCTGTATTTTAGACTCCTCCAAGGAACACCAGAATATAAAATAAAAGAAGGACCTTCTCCAGGTTAGTCTGGAGGTAGCTCATCTTCAAAAACACAAAGAGGCTGTAGAAAATATCAGTGTTGGTTCACAACACCTTATCCTGTACTTGAAGGGAAATTGACATGTAATTTCAACTGAGGTAGAGTGATCTTGATGAAGCTTTTACTGAACAGCTGATTTACCGAACGATCCAGTATCATTAGTATTGGAGAGCTACAAGAAACTCAACAGATGTGAGAAATCTCACCGGAAGCCAGAAATGCCTGGTAAGCCTCACACTTACATTGCACTAATTTGTTAGAGCAAAACCCACACTTCATTAAACACAAAAGATTTCACGAGAGAGGAAGGCTATCACCCAGTCTCTTGCATTTACAATTCTTTGGAATTTTATTCTATTTCTCTGTTTATCTGTAAACACCTTGTGCAAAATCATGACTGTCAGTAGGACATGACATGAGAATGTAGAACAAGTCACAGTAAAACAAAAATAGGATCCAAGCTTAATATACATTTAAGATCAGTAATGCCCATTTACATTTCAGCAGTAAATTTATCTCCTTCAGTGGGATGACTACAAGGACAGTCCACAATGCACTCTGGAGCTCATCAGCACAAGATCGTTTCCTTGCAGAACTGAGGAGCACAGTGACTCCAACTGAGGAGCTCAGCTACCAAGGTCATGAAGGGGTCATGAAGACAGTGTGAAATGCAAAAGGGAAAGAATGAGAGATCCAAGAAGCTTCAGAGAACTCCCACTGGTTTATCTCATATTTGCACTGAGGCTTTGATTATGCTATGGAAGCTTTGCGTTCTCTTTGGCAGAATGAAGAAATACACTTGCCTACCACATGGGAAAATTGTGTGCATTAATTTGCACCTGATACTGCTTGCCATCAGGAGTGTATCTAACAAATGTTTGTGATGGGGCTTAGGTAAGCATCTGCCAGACAAGCCTGAGATTATCTTTCCTTTTTACTTCTGTCACTCAGCAGATATAATTTAATCAGGAAATAATATATTCCCTCCCCTGAGAGCACTGAAATAACTTTCTTCCTGCTAGAAATCCTTGTTGGCTGGCTTGTTCCACACACACCAGCCACAGCCTGGGTAGGTTTATCTCCCTCAAAAGTTTCCCTTGACTCTACTGTTGCATGCAGAATGTCAACAAAAAAGTACACTATTCAAAGATCAGGAAGTGAACTGAATTTTGGAAACTCAAGAGAAAAGGGAAGGGTATGACTGGATTCTAAAAGGCTTGCCTTCATCTTCACAAAGGATCTTCCAATTACCCTTTATATATATACACAATACCTGGTCTTGATATTCCTCACAGCAGCTAGTAGATGGGCACATAGCCCTGTTAATAGCTCCACAAACAGTCTGAAGGCACATCAGAAAGCCAGGAAGTTGGCTATAGATGACATACTACCAACACAGAATCTATGTCATATGCCAAAGACAAAAACATCGCTAAAGCTGTCAAGTCATGAGGAAATTCTTCAGGGTTAGGATCCTTCAGTAACACAATATAGCTAAGTGGAATTATTTCTCCCCAAGAAGTATAAAGCAGATCAGTATCCCAACCCTCCGCATTGATGCAGTGTTATAAATACGTGTGGTGAGACCTGTCCGTATTCTTGCTCTCCTCATTTAGATCAATCCCCAATTTGCCTTTTTGTTTTTTGTTTTTTCATTTTCAGCTAAAAGCTGTAGGGAGTTGTTGGGGGGGTACGGATGGAATGGGGGAGGATGGTGTCTGGATCAATCTTTTCTTGCACCAGCCCAATATAGCATTTTGCTTTCTGACTACCAGCAAGGAACACACTGCAGAATTCCTGCAGTTCCAGCATCGCAGGGAAGTCATTCAAATTCAGCACTAAGCACATGATATGGAAGATGCTGCAAGCGTCTGCACTGACAGGAGTTACTGCAGATCCTCTGCTGCAATGCCACGCATTACATTGGAGGCTGTCCATTGGTAAGTGAAATAAAGCAGAGCCGAGAGCAGGGGAAGAACTGCAAACGCAGTGCTTGTGTAGTAGTGCCCTGAGCTGCAGAGACACCCACCATGACAGATGAGGTAAGCATTACCTAGAGCAGACAAAAAATTAAATCAGTATCATGCATTCCAGTAACAGAGATGTGCTGATAGCT
>NW_022994386.1:0-56428 GCF_012275295.1 Melopsittacus undulatus | reverse complement strand
AGGGGTAGCTTCCAAACAGTAGGTTGTTCTTTTATTCAGGCCACTGATGTGAGGATCTGGTAAATACCTAATGACTTTTATGCAACTATACTGAGGCAAGAGTTCATAAAAGAGCAGAAGAAGCATTATGCCTGTTCTCATTGTCTTCATTCTCTTAATGCCATTTCAAGCAATTGATCATCCACTGGGAAAAGAGCATCTAGGAAATTTCTATGTGTGTTGTTGCTATGATTAGCTGGAGACCTAAGTGAGGAGCAATTACTGTAGCCTATTAGCATAACTAACACACAAACAATATTAAATATTTTGCATTTTAACAGGCATTTGTCAAAGAGGATAAATACAACTTTGTTAAAATTGTGGCCGTCTCAGTAATAGCTGTGGCAAGACAGTGTTGCTGTTTGCATTCTGGTTAAGAAAGAATACTGCTCTTTCTTGGCATAAAGCAATTTGTTACTTAAATATCACAGTGCTACTAGCCACTACTAGTTTATATTGTAGCAACATTGAAGCATCTAAGCATTATTAGTATATGATCCACTTACTTTTGAGAGGGGCAGATACTGTGCCGATGGTTTAAAAGATTTAATTTCCATGTCAGAGCTAGCTGAATCCACAGGAGAGAAAGACTTGAAATGTATCATCTGTTCTTCTAATAATGATGCTTTATCTCTTTCAAGTGAGCAAAAATGTTTAATGCAAATGGCTGTCTGCATGAAAGATACAATTGTATAGTGCACTTCGGATTCCTCAGAGACCTGTATACTATAACTGGGTGCCTCAGGTGATGTTAACTTTTTGACTAAAAAATTGAAATTGCCTCCTGAAGAACAAAGGGTACCATTTCAGCAGATTTGTATATTTCAGTGAGTCTTTTCTCGTATTTAATTTGTCAAGTTCATCTTCGTAACAAAAAAAAAATATTGCATTGGGTTTTTTTGTTTTTATTTTGCATTTTCTTCTTCCTAGCTTTCTATTATGTTTACAAAACCTGCTTGTCTTTCTCTCACATAACTCAAATAACTGATCTCTGCTTTCAAAGAAGTAATGAAATAACCTCTAGTTTTGGCTAAAATGATGGTGGTAAAATAAATAAAAATGCTTATAAATTTCTACTTTCAGATATTTTACATTCTACTTTTATTTCATAGAACTTCTACAAGGTAGTACTCCACAGTTACAAAACTAGTATATCCTGAAGACACAGAAAAACCTTACTGTGCAAAATTGCAATGATGACGTATCGTAAATACATCTGATTGCAAAAGCAGGATCTTCTACCTATACTTTTACTTCAGGGTCACTTTCATCTTGTTATGTCTCACATTAGTCAGATTAATTCCATCTATACTACAGGCTACACAAGTAACCAGCTAGTTCTAGCTCTCTCTTCATGTTTTGAAATCAGTTTAGTAATTCCCTCTGCTGTGAAATCATCAAGAAAAATATTTTTTTATTCTTTTCATTTTTTCTTAGTTATAACCTCGTTCAACAAGAAATGACATGGTTTTGAACGCATTTAGAATGCCTCTGTAGAATGCATACTCTTAATACTTTATGTGTTTTTTTCCACCACAAGGTACTAGGCAGCCTTAGATTCCAATGCAAACAAAATTTAAGATGCAGGTTAAAAATTAGACCATTTTCCTGTGTGTAAGAAAAGAAGCAATCAGCTTTATGGGGTAAGGAATAAATCTGAATCTAAGGAACTATGGTATTTCCAGCAGATGGAATTTGCATATATTTTTCTTCTGCTCATTATTATCAGAAAAAAACCCCAAGCAGACAAATAAGCAAACAACAAAAAACCTGCAATCAATTAAAATTCCCATTGTTTGGGTTTTTTTTCTGTAATGATTCTATATGGAAAATTAAAAATTAGTTATATAAAGCCTTTATTTAATGAAAATAATTATTTAAAAAAGAAAAAAGTGTTAAATACGTTTTGCATTAAACATGTGTGATTCAAAATATTTTGGGAGCTGATCTGGAACATACCATTTCAAGTTAGTTCAGTGTAACTTGATTCTACTGTTTATCTCAATTATTTCTCATGGAAGGTGTGAGTACTCAGATGCATTCTGTGCTTGGGTCATCACCGTAAGTTAGGAATATATGATCTACCTATTTGGAGCAGTTAGGAGATCTGGGTTGAAATCCATTCCAAGACAGAGAAGTGAGGTTTATTTAAAGAATTTTGTGGCAGTTCATAAAGTTGCTTGCTCAGAAACAATTGTTTCAATATTGAAAGTGTTGGAATATTAATTTTTGTACGCAAAAGATCTTTTGCACACATTTTCAGAGGCATATTACTAAAATACATACTAAAACTTTAAGTTTTCCTCCCGGATTCTCATCAGAATAACAATTTGCAATTTTGTTTACTATTACTTATTTCCAGTCCTGTTAAAGATACTCGTGATGCAAAAATAAGACACAATTTACAGGATTGTCCTAACAGTAAAATACCTCAGGGAAGGCAAAGCTTGTACTTGTCTAAGCAGAAGAGTTGAACTTCGATGTTATCAATTACAGCTCTACACTCTTGCTGAAATACTAAATCTCTCTCTGTAGTAAATATCACGTCAAAGCAAAATTGACAATATATGGTAGAACCAATCCTATTAAAGTATTCACAGGAAAGCAGAACAAAAACCAGTTCAGCTTTACTTGGCTTAAGCCCTCCCATTAAAAAACAACAAATCAATGCAAGATAGACAGCAGATATGGCCAAAAAATGGTGTAAGGGAAGAGTTTTCTCCTTTTGGTATGTGACAATCTCCAGTAGCTTCATTTTTAGGCCTGACTATAAACTGTAAAATACTTGTAAAAAAATCTGAAAAGATAATTTAGTAGCCTAGTTATAATAATTAAGAAGATGAAGAGGAGTAATAGTTAGTTCCACAGTTAAGCAAAAGCAACCATATAAATGTCTGGGCTGTAAAGTTCTCCAGGCGTTTACATTCCAGCATTCTGTAGACTTAGAATGATAAAACTACAGTAGATGTTTTTCAAATTCTTTAGAAAGAAATAAAAAGATCAGAACTTGAGTGTCAGGGGGAAGAACCAAACCAAAACAGAAACCAACCTTTTAATATGTTCAAGGACTTATTACAATTATGCAGTCGGGTTTTCTGGGAGGAACTGTGGCCTATGGGGGACGTATGCTGCAGCAGGCCACTCTTGAAAGATTGCATCTCATGGAAAGGATGACTACTGGAGCAGTTCATGAAGAAGTACAGCCCATGGAAAGGACCTTTGTTGGAGAAGTTTGTGAAGGACTGTATCCCAATGGAGGGACCCCATGCTGGAGTAGGGGAACCACCTCAGAGAGGGGAAGAAGGTCATAGAAGAATCAGGAGTGGAAGATGAGTTTGGTGAGAAGGTGGGTATGGTTTAGTTTTGTTTTTGTTTCACTATTCTACTCTAATTTTAATTGGCAATAAATTAATCTTCCACAAGTCCAGTCTTTTTGCCCACAACAGTAATTGATGAGTGATCTCTCTGTCCTTATCTTAACCCATGAGCTTTTTAATTTATTTTCTCTCCCTGTTCTGTTGAGGATGAGGTTGAGAGAGCAGCTCCATGGGCATCTGGCAGGCAGCCAAGGTTAACTCATCACAGATTTACACAAAAGAGAGGTGAATAATTGTTGCATACCTAAAATGTGTGTCTGGCTTGTATTTTGCATTTACTGCTTTCACATTGGTATTTCTTTCTGAAGATCTGGCTATGCTTAAGAAGATATATGTTGCATCTTTTTTAGTCTTTTACAAGACTGATTTTGAATGTTTCATTTAGTATGGTTTGTTTCTTTCACAAATCCTTATTCCTTCAATAAAACATCATATATTATTTTCATTAGTTACAGGTTTGTAAGGTTCAATAATTTGTACCAGAAGGACAGTGAGGTAATGATGTACCCCTTTCCTTCACACAAGCCTCTGCACTCCAGGGAGAGCAGAGAAGCGTCTCCCTGGTTTGGGTGCAAGTGAAAAGAATGGGAAAACTGCTGGGCTCATTACAGTCCCCTTTTCTCAGCTTGTAAAAGCAGCAGTAGGCTGCTAAGCTTCTGCTTGCCAAACAGCTCTAATTTGGTGCCTCCACCTTGAGAGGCAGTAAACTGGGGCTAAAAGTTAACCTAAGGAGTTACCTTCCTCTTTCCCAGTAATTCTTGATTATTTGTTCACAGTTCCCACAGAAATGCAAATTTTCTTTTCAAAGGCTGTTCATATGAACAGAAGGTAACTTACATTAGACATAAGGAAACACTGCGTAGTTTTTCTAGGTGATGATGCTTTCTCCTAAGAGAGTAGTGTTTAAAACAAATACCAGTTTCATTAACCCAGCAAGTAAATAAGAATTTGCTTTTAGTATTTGGTGCTGGTTGCACTGCTTTTGTAAATCTATGTTAGAACATTCAGTCACATTCTATGAAGATGTGATCACTAAGTCAGATAAGGAAAAATGGTCTTGTACTAAAATACTGGACTTTTAGATCTTTGTCTATTTTTTTCACTCTTAACTAGCCCCCACTACAATAAACAAGACTGTAGAAGAGCTGGGGTATAGACCAATTCTGCTACAACAGTTTCTATTCCTACTCACGTTCTGCCTTTTACTATCAAAATATAGAAGCTGTAAATGCATTAGCTGGAGGCCAGACCTTGGGGAAATGTATGTGAAATTTAATAGCAGCCATGGGGTTGATGTACTGAAAAGGGATTTGGAGATATTTGGAAAGCAATAATAAAGGGCAAGTGAATTCAGAAAGTCAACTATTAAAATGCTTTCATAAGAAAAAGAAATTTAAGTTATAGGAGCAATTTTAATAAAAAATATTGCTTGCAGGAAGAAAATTGTATGAACTAATGGAAGCTCAGTATGAACTTAATCCTTAGACTGAAAGGGTAGAAAGTATGAGAACTTGTGGTTTTTCCTTTTAGGAGAGGAAGTTAATGTGGCCATTCTGGGGACATACGCACAGCATGCTAATCATTTGCCATCTGTCAGAAGAAAGAACAATACCTCTTTCTTATTAAAATAAGATAAAAACATTTTTTTTTCTATTGTATGTTAACATTGCACTATCTCTAAGGATTTCAAAGTTATTCTGAGAAAACTCAAGCTCCTATGACTTTAAGGATTCAGACTCATAAAGCTGATTGAGGATTTGTAGAAGAAACACACAGAAATTATAAAATTAATTAAAAAATGAATAAATATTGCAACCACAGGCAATGATTTGTGTTTTGAGACCAGACAGGAAATTTCTCTCCCCTGATGCTTAACTTGGTTTTGAATTTTTATCTCTTGATTTGGAAGTACCAGAAATGTGATATAAAATCAGGCAGTTAGGTGATGATCTAGGACCCTAGAGAAATTATCTCTCAAGTATTTTTTTAATGTCTCTTGCTAAAACAGTTGGGATCCCATCACCTCTACTGCATGTTACCTTCCTACATGGATGATGGTGATCACCAGAAGATATTTGTTATTTTTATATCAAGTCTTCCTAGACCATAGGATTTCTTCAAATTCATGGGAAAAGCATGCTGGGAAGTGGAGCACTTGTAAGGCTGTTCAAATACCCCAGGTTTGCTTCACATATCCCTGTGTAACGAATGGCTTAGTATTAGCAGTAATCTTGAAAATCACCCTTACATCAAGTGAAATAAAGTAGACTAAAAGTCATATTACAATATCCAAACTAATAATCTAATTTAGAAATACACTTTAGGATTAAAGGGTGGCAATTTAAAAAAAAAAAAAAAGTCTTGTTATTCAGCTTAAACCAAAATTATGTTTAGAATGTCTCTTTCTCATTTCACAAGCACTGTCTTTTCATAAATGCTTGGCACTGAAGTTTGTGCATCTCAGACAATAGTATTAATTGCTGATTTTCAGACTGGTTTTGGGCTCCTCTTAGGGTCATTCAGATGTTCTACTCAAATTTGGTGTTTCACCATCAAAACATACTCCAACCACCACTAAAACCCTTCACTGTCTTCCTCTGCTGACAGATACTACAGTTTCTTATAATTTTTCTTTCAGCAGTACACTGCCCAGTTCCCATAATCTTCTCCAGCCAGTTATCACCACACATGTGGCACCATCTCTGATTTTTCTTAGCTCTAGGTGGTTGAGTCTGGCCAGAACAGATGCTATCCACTTCTAAAGATTGTATCTGTGGAGTGGTGGAGTTTGAAGGGTGATTTTCAGTGTAGGATGGGAAGTAATGATTCCGTATGATTTTGATGCTGTTATTACATGATGCAGCTTCCATTCTATGAATCCAAGTTAGAGGCTGGGAGGGAATTTTTGGACTAGATCAGACTCCTGCATATTAGAACTGCAAGCACAGACCCAGCTGATACTATTTTGTGCTTTTTCTGTCAAAAAAAAGGAAAAAGAAAGAAAAAACCCTTCAGACTTATTTAGCAAGACAAAAGAATGTAGGATACTGATGGCAGTCTTGATCTGAGATAGTTTTGTGCCCAGTATGGTTGTGGATTATGACTGACCTATCACTATAATTCTTAAGCGTGTTATAAGGAAATAAGAAGTCTTTGGCAGCCTATGTTGTATTCAGCTGGCTTTGTGTGCGTTTTCATGTACTAAACTTCTACACTGTTGTTGCTTGCAACAGTCGAGATTGACAGTCCAGGAGTTTAATTCCATTTCTGAAGCTGAATAACATAACTGAGGTTTATAGGTGGCAGTCTGCCCAGGACAGACAGAGAACATCTATCAGTTACACTAGAAGCTGGTATGGGTTTTGAACATGTGTATCATTGTTGTTGAAAGTTAGTAACTTCCTAAACACTGTAAAATTAAGGTTTATATTGTGTATAATATTATTAACTTGAGTATAGAGTAAATATAAAGAAATTAATGTAGGAAAAGATTCGGATTGCTTTAATTTGGACCATATATTTGTTTCAAAAATGTGAGTGGGATATACGTGTCATAAGTTGTTTTATTTCACATAGTATATCTCACAGTTATAAAAGATCATGTATTCATAGCTTGTGAGCTTTTCACAAACAAAGAGATTCTATGAAAATCTCTGAACACTAAAGGGCATTAAAAGTAGAAAGCAACTGTGCAGTATGACCTACCAATATAATATCACAGTATAATATTGCAGTGATAAATATTCCCTCATTACCTCAGGACTATGAAGGGATTAGGTTTACTTCAACACAAGAGCTTTGCACTTATTTAACCATTTACATCAATGCATGTTGGTTTGAACAACAGAAAACTACAATTGTAACATTTAACTACTGATTTTGTTGAATTTATAGTTGCACAACACCTGCAATAAAGCTGGAAAAAAAATGAGACTGAGGCAGAGGAAGAGGAACTATATGTGGAAGGGGTGGTACAGGGACGGGGTGGATGCTGACTCATGGGCCGTATGGTTGGATAAAGAGACAGGAAAAGAGAGTTTATATTTTCTGTATAAGAAGAGAAGAGATATGAATTTGGCCTAGGTTTTGTTTAGTAATAAGTTCACGTGTCAAAATGTGTCATTAAGAAACAACATGAAGTATATGCAAAGAGGTGCAGCTGAACTGAACAGGCTATTCCAATACTGTTGATTTTCCAGTTATATCCTTTGCTACCTCAGACACACACAAAAATCTATAGAAAAGGAATATGTTTGATTTCTTTTTAATGCAGTAGCAGTGCCAGTGCCATGCTGAAGAAGTCAAAGATGCAATGAGAACAGGAAGCATAGCATCAGCAGAGGATTTAATTTCCCTTGCTACCTCTTGGGGAAAGGTGGCACTGAAGCATGATTCTAAGGTTGAAGTTTTAGATACACATCATGACACCTATATGAAGCTAACAGAAAAGAAAATTCCAGCATAGTTCTACACAGTTTTCAAAAGGGGAACAACAAGAAGATGAGGAAACTAGCAGGAACAGTCAAAAAGAAAAATATTTGCCAGCATGGAAACTCTACTGGAAGCATAAAGCAGAAGCATACCACCTGTGTGCTTGTTTTGGCTGGGATAGAAATAATTTTATTAACAGTAACTAGTATAGAGCTATGTTTTGGATTTGTGCTGGAAACAGCACAATTCAGGGATATTTTAGTTATTGTTAAGTAGTTGTGGTGGTTTAAACCAAGTCCACACACAACTCATTCATTCACTCCCCCCCTTCGCTCCCCCAACTCCCGGAGAGTTAGGAAAGAGAATCCAAAGAATGTAGCCCCCACGGATTGAGATAAGAACGGTTTAATACCTAAGGCACAACACAAATCACTACTGCCATTACTACTACAAACAATGATGATAAAGCCAATAACAAGTGAAGAGAATACAACACCTCACCAGCCACCAACCCATAACTCACCCACCCTGCCCGACTGAGCACCGACCGATACCTCCTCCATTCCCCCAGAGCTCCAGCTCTTCGGGTCTCTCCCGGTTACCTCCTGGATATGATGTGCTATGGTATGGAATACCTCTTTGGCTAGCCTGGTCAAGGTGTCCTGTCTCTCCTTCCTCCCGGCCTCCCCTCCTCCCTGGCAGAGCATGAGGCTCAGAAAAGGCCTTGGACAAAACCAACATTTGAGCAGTAACTCAAAACATACTTGCTATCAGCAACCGTTCTCAGCCCGAAAGTCAAAACACAGCACTGCACCAGCTACCAAGAAGGAGAAAAATGACTGCTACTGCTCAAACCAGGACAGTAGTGCTTACACAGAGCCAAGGCCTTTTCTGATCCTCATACCGCTCTACCAGCGAGTAGGCTGCAGGGTGTACAAGAAGTTGGGAGGAAAAATAGCTGTGACAGCTGACCCCAACTGACCAGAGGGAAATTCCATACCATATGATGCTGTGCTCAGCATATAAAGGTGGCGGAAGAAGAAGAAAGGCAGGCACATTCAGAGTAATGACATTTATCTCCCATGTAACAGTTGCACCTTATGGAGCCCTGCCTTCCTGGGGATGGCTGAACACCAAACGGAGAAGTGGTGAGTGAATTCTTTGTTCTCCTTTTCTTGCATGCACAGCTCTTACTTTACCTATTAAATTGTCTGTATCTCAACCACATTTGCTCTCATTTTTACCCTTCCAATTATCTCCACATCCCTCCAGGGGGAGTGAGCGAGTGGCTGTGTGGGGCTTAGTTGCTGTCTGGTGTTAAACCATGACAACCTGTGAACAAAGACTTGAGAAATTACAAAAATAAATAGCTAAGCAGCAATGTAAAGGAAGCTAATAAATTAAGAAGTAATTTTTCAAAAAACCTGATTAGTGTCCAAGAAAACATAATTAATTCCAACAATCACAGTGTAGAAGCACAGCAAGATGGATAATAAAAACATCTGAAGAACAACTTGGAAAGCTTCAAGCCCTGATGCTACACATTTTTTCATATACAACAGAAAGAGGAAGCCCTCTAGAGAATCTGCAGAGATAGCTGAACTACTGAAATTTAAAAATAATATCCCAAGTAGACAAAGGTTCAAACTTTGATTTTTTTATTTATTTTTTTTGTCCATGCTAACTATAGAGGAATTTGAAGTGTAGAAAGAGGGACCTTTCTTTTCTGAGTATGTGTCAGAGGCTTTGTCTAAAATTGAAGTATTGGCAGAAAAGGTTATGAATCAAAGAGGTGATGTTAGCAATAACAAATCACCAGGAACAGATAGCTTCTGCCCCAGAGTTCTGAGGGAACTCAAGTGTGAAATAGCCAGACTACGAACTATGGTATATAGAAAACTGACTCAGTGTCAGAAGACTGGAAAGTGGTTAAAATAATGCCAATTTTTAAAAAGGAGCTCCAGGGGAACTACAGATGAATAAAGACTAGAATTAAGAGACATATGGATAAACATGAGATGTCATAAACCTATTGGAGTTCTTTGGAAAGATTAGCATGCATTTAGAAAAAGGAGATCTGGTCAACATTCCTTTGGATTTACAGAGTGCTCTCACTCATGTACCTCACCAAAGGTTCTTAAGAAAACTAAATAGGGAAAATATTTTGGAGGGTTAAGACTAATTAAAAGAAAGGAAACAGAAGACAGGAGTAAATGAACAATCATCCTTGCAGTGGAAGACAGTTCACTGCAGAAGTTCCATCTATGCTGGGTTCTCTGATGCTCAGCATACATGCATTATGGAAGAGGGAGGTGAATACAGAAATGACAAATTGCTGATGCTGTTGAGCAATTCTGGGTACTAAAGATGATGTCCATCTGTGAAAAACTGCAGAAGCTGAATAACTGGGAGCTGAATTAACAGGTGAAACAATGTGTAGACAACTATAAGTTAAAATCCATGTCTGAACTTCCAAGATCTAAATCCTGCAGCTGGAAGAATGCAGTATAGGTTAGAAAATCATATCCCTGATTCTCCACATCCCAGACTCTCAAATTTCATGCTACATATATGTGCTGTAGCTATTTTGAAACAGCTGTAAAACGTACTGGACCCAGTCCTTATTCATGTGGCAGAAAAAGAACAAACCTTAGAGGAAAAAGTACTTAATCCAGAGCATGCCTGTGAAAACATGTGAATGATTTGGCCTTTTCCTTGCAGTCCTTCACTCATAGTAGTTTCAAACATAACTCATTTTATTTTGACTGTTCTAAGATTCAGCCATGATTAGTATATTTTTCTGATGGTCAAAATGCAAAACTCTGAAAGATTTTACTTTTTTTTTTTTTCTTCTTTACATCTAAAGCAGAGAGTAAAAAGACAGGGCTAAATTACTTGCTTTTCATATACTGAAGCTCTTAATTGCTGTGTGGTTAAAAGAAGAAGATACATGTCAAAGGCATCTTAGTTTTCACTTTTGATTGCATGTTATGGGAACTAATAATCCACCTTAATATGACAAAATTCCGCACTTTATACAACAGAACAGTTTTCAAGACAGTGAACTCTTAGAATGAGTAAACCTTATTTCTTAAGCATTATTGTCAATGAAGTTCTTTGGCAAATTGCTTGGTTCAATATGAAATTTAAAGACATTTTGTTAGGCAATGAAAAAGGTTGAAGAACTGTGTCATGGTTTGAGCATGTTTGAGGGTGTTTTTGTTCAAGGTTTTTTCCAGTCAGGTGGAGGAGGGGAAGCCGGGAGGAAGGAGAGACAGGACACCTGACCCAGGCTAGCCAAAGAGGTATTCCATACCATAGCACGTGATGCCCAGGATGCATACTGGGAAAGAGAGGGCTGGAGGGGTAGAGCTCTAGAGGAAAATGGAGGAAGGAGCACACGGTGCTCGGCCGGGCAGGGTGGAGTGAGTTATGGGTCGGTGGCTGGTGGGGTGTTGTATTCTTTTCGCTTGTTATTGGCTGTATCATTATTACTGTGTTATGCCTTAGCAATTAAACCGTTCTTATCTCAATCCGTGGGGGCTACATTCCTTGGATTCTCCTTCCTAACTGTCCAGGAGTTGGGGGACTTGGTTTAAACCACGACAAACTGCCAGTCATGTTAAATTGCCAAATTTTCCTTACTCTGAATTTTTTTTGGTGGAAAATAATGGTGCAAATAAATCTCTGTTCTAATGCTCCTATTTTGTCATGGTTAAATGGAGTTGAATTTCTGGGGGCTATTAACAGTGGAGATCTTGTGGTTTAACATCAGCTGGCAACTAAGTACCACACAACTGCTCAATCACTCCTCTCTGCCCCAGGCAGCTCCTGCTGTAGCCAAACAGAAGAGAGTTGTGAAAAATCAGTGTTCATTGTTGTTCCTTCCTTAAAAAGAAAAGTACTAGATCTACTACTTGTTTCATGGTAATTACTTTCATTCTATATTGTGAGGTACTGTTTAAATGTACAACTTCCACAATAACCAAATCTAGGTATCGCAGATTTAAGATGCAAGTTTTGCTATAAATTTAAGTAAGAATATCATTCTTATAAAGTTTTAATAGTATCTACATTTAACAGTACCAGTAGTACATTTCAATAGAGAAGCATTCCATGGTTTCTTTTTTTAGTTTAAGAAAAAAAAAATCTCTTTTGAAGTTTTAAATCTGAAAGTGTGTAATAGTCTAATATTCTACAGGTAAATGTGTGAGACAATCAGAACTGAAAATAGAGCAGTGTATCAACCCAAATCACCCCTAGTGATAATCAGTCTAGAAATAATGCTGAACAGAACAAATACAGCTTTTCCTTTATTGATCTTTAGTATTTCTGATTAACTCAAAATTGATTTTTCTTCTATGCCAGTCTAGCACCATGAAACAGACGCAATATGGCAATATGGCAATATGCCATATAACTCAGAATTGAAATGCTGTTTACACAAACGGAATAATCAAGTTTAGTAGATGAGGTTAGATATTGTATTTAACTTATTTCATGATTATCAAAATAGTGCTAACCAAAATTGATCTTGCTTGGATAGAAGGGTGTGATAATGTTTTAATTTTTAAAAAGAAGAACTGGAAGTAATGGCATAAGGAGGCTTTGTGCTGTTTACCCTTTCAAAGCCAATTAATTAGGAATCAAGTTTATACAAGCAAAGAAGTGAGTCTTTATGAAAAATGTAGCAACCTTTCTAGAGACTGTTGTGAAAATATGATTACATTAGTTATAAAGACTGGTTCATGGGAAGAGAAATCCTATCAGGGCCTGTAGTTCATGACACTTTAAAGTTCAGAAGGTATTAAGGGGAAATATCTTGTATTCTTGCACTGTTTTCACTCTTTCCTAACCATTAGTACATTCATACTCTGCTTATTTGTTTTTTCTTGCAGATGGAAAGAAGATCTATCTCCAATATATCCTCAGAGCCTTCCCTGAGAATGAGGTTAAGAAAAGATGTCAAGGAGCAAAAAAACCAAAAAAGTCTCCAAGACAGATCTGTGGGGAGGGAGCAATGAGAACCACAGAATGAACTGAAGGTCAAAGGCTCTACAGTGGAAGAATGAGGAACCGAAAAGCTAACCTGAAAAACAGACACACCCCCAGCAGCACCCCCTGCTCCTGTAAAAGAGTCCAAGGAACTGGCTGATGAGCATGGCTGGAAAGAAGATTCTGAGCTGGATGAATCATTTCTATGTAGCCTGCTAAAGTGTGTTATGAGCTTATATAGTTCAGCACTGTCTGTTTTCTGTGTGCAACTTGGAACAGTTACCAGTGGGAGAGTACTTACAATGACAAAGACAAAGCCTGTGTGTTGACAGATTGGCAGTATGCCTGCAGGCTGAATGGGCTATGACAAGAAAGGCGATTTTAGTTGTCCTTGCCAGAATGGAATCTTCTTTCTTAGAAAAAAAGATTAATGATGTACAGAACTCTGAAGGTAGGTTAGACATGAAAATGCTTTCCTTGGTTACCCAGGTACCCATTACAAGTGGTTGATATGCCTAACCACATAGCTTCCGGCTTTTTTTAATTGTTTCTTTTTTTTTACAGAACAGTAAGTAGAAGTTTTTCAGTAAGTTAGAGAGGCTAGTTCATTTTAACTTATTTCTATGAAGAATGTGTGAAATATCCAATATAGTAAAACCAGGATGTAGCCAGATATTACACTGGTGTTACTAAGTTTTACTTTAATTTACACCATCAAGACTTTTGATCTTAAAGTAACATTAGATAACTACAACCTATCCTTTTCTAAAGACAGTCTTTTATCTTAAAACACTCAGACAGTGAAGATATTCTTGCAAATTTGTTTGACTTGATGAAACATATGTAATAAGGGTGTCAATTTGTCACAAGTAAGTGCATTTTTTTAACACTATTTTTTCTTGGTTTCTTCTGTTCTATTTTGATTTTTCTAAGTTGAGTATTTAATACTAGAAAGCTTAAATAATTGCAAGGAACTATAATAATGAGACTCTCAGGACTGAAATCATTGCAAGCTTTCATATTTTACTAGTCGAATACTTTTGGAGTACAAAATCTTCAAACTTAATTTTGGTAGTCATTCTGATCACTTTCTTCATTTCTGTTTCTTGTGTTGCCAGCCACAAAAAAGCAAATCAAACCAAACCAAAACTTTCAGTTACATAAGCACACGCTGCTGCATATAATGTAAGTGCAAATGCTGAGCATATTGTATCTAGTTCAGGATAAGTGTACAAATACCATTCTTCCATGATTCAAGTGAAATAAGACATCCAGTTAATTAATAATAAACTATTCTATTATTTCAAGAAAATTTGAATAGTCTGATGCATTGCATTCATTCAGTACTGTCTTCTGTAATCTGTTGAAGGAGAAATTATTTACCCACTAATTCATTTGTAAAACTGTGCATTTACTTACTTAGAGTTTAATTTCTTCCATCTGTCCTGATTCTCTCAGATCAATTATACTTAATTTATTGCCATGATGGTTTTCATAAGAAGTCTTTTAGTCATAATATATCATAATAAAGCTATCAGAAACCACAACGTTTTAGGAGGATTCACTAACCACTAAAAGCAGTCTTTCTTTTGATAAAGACTGATGCAGCAGTTACTTCCCCTTCTCATTTAGTCTTCAGTCCCACTATTTTTTCAAATTCCTCTATTATCATATTCATATAACAAACAAACATATTTGGTTATCATTTTAATAAAAACATACCCCTTGTCCTATTTTAACAATATCATTTTTTAAAGAATTTCTTCTACAATCTGAGAAAAAAAAAAGGGTTTTGTTGGTTTTTTTACTTTCTTCCGGGTGCTTTTTAGAATGAACGTTGAGAAGAAACTTTGACCTTTCAGCACAGAGTTTTGTTTCTTTCATCATAGAGTTTGTCCTTGAATGTCTTTTTCAGAAGCGTTTCCCTTCCACAGTTAATTTAATATTACAGGATTTTGATAAGTATGTGTTTTGAAATATGAATAGAATTCAGTATTTGTTTTTCATATTTTTAAATTTACTGAAAAATATATATAGGATATTTACCTATATATGTACTTGTAAAAGAGGTACCTCCTATTTTTATGATTTCTTGTAATAACGTTGATTGAGAAATCCCCTGGTTTTTCAATATGTTCTCATCTACCTAAAGTAATTTGCAATATGTTTCTGAAAACTGTACATTCCAGAGAGGTGACATATCCTATGTAATGCTTTAGAACAGGCTGAATTGGCTACATAAAAATTTATTCCGTGATTTCTAAACGCTTTTGTTTAAACCACATTTGAATTTCACATATGGAGGACCATCATATTAGATCTATTGGGGAAAATAAAACCGTTAAACCAAAAAGTCTATTTTTATGACAAAAAGATGGAATCTGGTACATAATGAAGGAAAAATGTTTATAAGAAATGTACTCTCTTTACATAGCAACAGTGGGAATTAACTTATTTCAATGTCATTTTAATTTAATTGTTCCTTTCAGTGGAATCGAATTCCTGAAATAATGTGATGCATCTGTGAAGAAAACAAATCCAATCCTAAGATGCTCCAGGCAAAACATTTCCAGGAGAAGTAAGGAAGTATTAGTGCCATTGTATAAGATCCCACTTCAAACTCATCTGGAGAACTGTATAGTTCTAGTCGACCATATTCAAGAAAAAATTACCAAAATGGGAAGAGATACACAGAATGGCAAAGAGGAGCATCAGGGGAACGGAAAGCCTGTACTCAGAGAAGAATCTGGTGAAAGGGCACAGCTTGTTTGTATGAGTCAAATAAAGGTTGTAAGGACTGTGATTACTGTCTTGAAATACATCGTAAGAGAAGCTCTTAGAAAAAAGAGGAGCTGTTAAAGCTAAATGTCAGTGTTGACACAAACACAAATGGGAATGGACTAGCTATAACTAAATTTAGCACAGATATTTTAAGATGCCTAGCCATCAGAATAAAGAAGTTCTGAAAAATCTCTCAGATCAAAGAAAAAGACCAAAAATGCATTTTTAAGGTGTTTAATTAATATTATGAAAGGGGTTAGCCAGATGTGTGTTATTGTAGGGTCTTTAGAGAGTTTACTGACTTCTAAATATGCTTGATTGTATCATCATGGCATAATTAAAAGAGAACGAAATGGTAAAACAACTGTCAGTTTCAGCATGACATTTTGAGTGATTCTGTTTGAGCTACTCTGATTTTGAACAATTTTCTTTTATTTGTAACTGATGTATTTTGTCCTGGTTTTGACTCTGAAGAAACCTGAGAATACCTTTCAATTTCTTTCAATTTCAATTCTTTCAAAATTAAAAAAAAAAAAAAAAGAGAGAAAAGGATTCTAGTGGTACCTTTTAAGATGTGCTTTTACCACCACTTGTCCCTCCAGGTTTTTGTTCACTTCTGCCCATATAATTCTCCATTCCTTGCAGTGTTCAAGTTCAGGTTGGACAGAGCCTTGGGCAACATGGTATAGTGTGAGGTGTCCCTGCCCATGGCAGAGGGGGTGGAACTAGGTGGTCTTAAGGTCCTTTCCAGCCCTTATGATTCTATGTTAGACTAAGGGGGAGCAGATAAAATTTCAGAAGAGATGCTGAATTCCCACAAGTGGACACACAGGTTGCCATTTTTGAGGAACAATGCTCTGCTGAGTTTTAGTCTCAAATTCATTGTGTATTGAAATCCAGAAGGTGTATAAACATGCAGGAGCCAAAGGTGATGTTCATGAAAAAATCACTGCATTTCCAAAAGTGATGAGTATCTACCATCTTATACTGAAATGAGGATTATATTTTAGGTACTGTCATTTGGTAGAGAGCAGCCACTGGTTTAAATATATATACTAAAACACAAACCACATGAAGTTTGGGATGTACTTGCAGTTTTCCTTTATTGCCAACAATTTTCCATTACATAATCAAATTGTCAGTAAAGTGGCAAGTAAATGAGTAGGAAGGATACATATGTTTAATAAATACTGTTAAGATTTTGATTTTAATAATTTCCATTGCGCTTCATCTGTCAAGTAATAAAAATCACTTTTGGAAGATAAATGTGGATGAATTCACTCAATTTTGAAGTGAATATCATAATCCGTGCAACAATTACCTCCAGAATTGTTTAGAGACTTGTATAAGTGAATTCACTGAATATACCTGGTTAAAACTGAGTATCCTAGGCCTCTGATATATGCATCACTAGAACAGTAGTAGAGAGAGATCAAACTTCTGCTGCATTTTTCTTTCTGTTCAGCATGCTCCAAAATAACAAGGAAACATATTCCAGAGACCAAACATATTGTTTATGTAAGTATCAGATATGAAGATGAAATCTGTCAGATATATTTTCAGCTCTTCCATAAAGCCCAGTGCCTGAGCTCAGTTGATAGGAATGTCATAGGAATGCTTCATGCCTTAAAATCTTTCTTTTTTTGAAAACAGTTGAGGCATGTTCTGAAACAGGAGACTATACTGATTGAAATGCATTACCATTAGTAGTTTCTGAGAAGTACTGTCATGGTTTGAGCATGTTTTGAGGGTGTTTTTGTTCAAGGTTTTTTCCAGTCAGGTGGAGGAGGGGAAGCCGGGAGGAAGGAGAGACAGGACACCTGACCCAGGCTAGCCAAAGAGGTATTCCATACCATAGCACGTGATGCCCAGGATGCATACTGGGAAAGAGAGGGCTGGAGGGATGGAGCTCTAGAGGAAAATGGAGGAGGGAGCACATGGTGCTCAGCCAGGCAGGGTGGAGTGAGTTATGGGTCGGTGGCTGGTGGGGTGTTGTATTCTTTTCACTTGCTGTTTGCTGTATCATTATTATTTGTAGTAGTAAATGGCAGTAGGGGTTTTGTGTTATGCCTTAGCAATTAAACCGTTCTTATCTCAATCCGTGGGGGCTACATTCTTTGGATTCTCCTTCCTAACTCTCCGGGAGTTGGGGGACTTGGTTTAAACCATGACAAGTACAAAGGCACAGGAGAGAGATAAAAGTCCATTTAAAGCTCCTCAACATGAATACTTTCACAAACCTGCATTTTGCCTAGTACCAGTTCTGAGTGGACAGAAGACACACTAGACATATACCACACAACAGGAATATGTTGCTCTCAGCTCCATCAGCTATCATTATATCTTTCCAGTAGTGCTTAAATTTCATTAAATTTAGTATAAATTCAAAACAATATCTCTAAACTATTAGTCAGTATCTCTGAGCCCCTATGCATTTTTGATCCACCAGTAGTATTGTGTCACTTGACAGTATTGGCTGAATACTTTGCAGCCTGAGCCCTTATGATTACCCCTCAATCTGAAGTCTTCTATCAGGTACTTTATTTGTCAAAACAGAATGACTTCTGTCTGACCTACTTAAACATCTCCAATTCATGTCTATAAAGCACTCTGCCTTGAACTAGTTAGTTATCTTCATGTGCATCAGTCACACAGATGTGATAGTAACACCTGTGCTTAATGCAGGTGCCCAAACCATGTCTGAAGAAATTAATGTTCAGTTTTAAGTACATTCCTATTAACAAGAAAAATCAGATCATCACATAGCTGGTGCCTGTTTCTTATATATCACAGCTGAGATTTAACTATACAAACAAAATCATAGAAAGTTAGAATTGGAAAGGATCTTAAGATTGCTTTGTTCCATCCCCCCTGCCACGAGCAGGAACACCTCCCACTAGACTAGCACTCACACCTTTGTAACAATTATAGAGCACAGTAACCAAAAACAGGGTAACATGGATATATGCATAGATATGTGTTTGTATCTATGCATATAAGAGTTGTTATTTTCAAACAGCAATTCTAAAAACAGTATTTTTGAATATTCCTGAACAGTATTCCTGAATCTTGTGTCTTTCAAAATAGTGCCACTGTCTATACTGTTGCTTTATAGGGGTCTTGTCATTGAAAGCAGTTGCCAGAGATTCAGTACTTTCTTTAAAACTTTCAGGCTGAATATAAACTTAGGATACCTTCAGTAGATACTAATTTCTGAAGATGCTGACATGGTGATAAAGAAGAGTAATATTCAAATATGTCTTTCATAAAAACATGGAATGAGATCCATCAACTATATGGGAAGAGGACAAACACGTTATTGCTTTGTCAGATATTTACAAACAGGAATGTTTGTAATGTTTTGTTAAGTAATTTTGAATGTCTGTCCACAGAAATATAAGAATGGAATCAGTTTTCAATGGGCCGAGTAGCCTGCTGGAGTTCAGGGATAAATTATAACGTGCCAGAATCTCTCCTGTGTTATCCTTTCATGTTCCAGATGAAAGTTCTTGCAGGTCCTTTTTGCATCTCTCTACACAGATCACACTTTTTCTCTGTAACACTCCTCTTTCACATACTCCCATTTTGTAGACAGTTCCTTTCCCATCCTCTTCGTTCTGCTAATAACCTTTCTTCTCAAAGGCATTATTTTGCTAATTCCTCTTTCCAGAAAACCTTCTTATGTCTCCTGAATTTATGATCTTGGACAAAAATAAATTAATTAATTAAGGTCAAAGAGTTTAAATCACAGAACTTTAATGTGTGTCTAAATGCATATTTTAAAAGCTATGCTTATTCATCAGGCAGATTAAAGAGAGCTATAAATTTGTACATGCTCCTGTGAAATCAGTTCTTTTTTTTTCCATTTAATCTCGCTTCAATATTCCTAGTAGCAGTAATGCTCCAAAATAAAACTCGACATATATATACATCATAGCTTTTTTCTCAGGAAATTCTACCTGTCAAAGGGGGAGTCTGTTTTAAGTTTTCTGTATTTTTACCTCTTGCTTTAAATCAGATGCTTGTAGGGCTCATGGATCAGAACCAAAAAGAGAGAGCAACTACAACTATGGTGTAAAGCCATACCTAAAGATCATATAGAATTAGACTTCAGCATACTTCACAATTGATGTTTACTCTGAGGGTAGCTGAAACTAATCTATCTCTAAATTAAATTGGAGTTCAATCTCTTGAACCTTAACTTTTTCAAAAACTTCATTGCATCAGCCCCACACAGAAAGTATTTTCCACAAATTTTCTACAAAACTGGTGCTGGGGTTTGTGTGTGTAATGTTCTGGATTTGATCCTAACCTTTCCCTGAGAAAGTTTAGAGAGGAAACTGTTCACATACAGGCATATGAACTGAGTTAAAATGGTATCAGGCAGCTGTCCAGTTCAGTATGTTGTCTATAGCACTGCAACAAAAGAACATGTAGAAACTTTACAGCCAATTTTTATACAACAAACTTTCTTAGGAAAACAACACTTGGGGGGGGCTACTGCTTTTTTCTTCTGATAAAAACATAAGGAAAATAATTCTGCAAAATAGTGTGTTAGTTGCACTGAGATATATTGTAGATATTACTTCCCTATAAAGTGGTATTCAGCAATTCCAACTATATCCAGCCTATATCTCAGATGACATATGATTCTTAATGTGTGAACTTAAGAAGCAGGACTTCATGAAATGAGAACAGTTTTCCTCTATGCTATATGAAAATGTCACTTCGCTTCTCTCAGCATGCTTGACAGATGTAATGTAATGTGGAAATGAGATCTAGGCCCTAAAAACAATTCTGTGTCTACAGGATTTTCAAAAACTGGAATACATGGCAAGTACCTTGATGACAGGCAGCATGAAAGAGAGGAGTTGTTTGAAAGAAAATTTCAGATAACAAAGGTGTAATTTAAGAAGGCAACCTCAGTTTGAAATGCAAGTGAGATGCAATAAATTATTCTTTAATAAAGAGTTTTTTTAAAATTGTCTACTTTCAGAGCTTTTTTATAAACATCTGTTAAATATGTTTCATTGCATGTTTAATCTCTTTTTGCTGCTTCCTAGACGGGAACTCATTTACCTGATAACTTGTTTTTTCTATGACATATCTGGTGTCTTGGAATATTTCTATAAGATAAAGTTGAGGTATAATTACACACTCTTAGTGTATGAAGCAGCACAGATCTTGATACATCTGTAAGATCTTAAACATCTTAAATTCATTCAGTATTAGTATATTTTTTTTCTGACAGTATCCCCATAATTGCTAGTCCTAAAAATTATCTCTATCACCTATTCTCACTTTGACAAAGAAATATCTTTTTCTGCCTAACTTCTAGTTCTATCATTATGAGAACTGAGTCTTGCCTTTGCTTTATTATTTTTTGATTCACAATTTTCCTTTAAATGTTGTATGCAAACTTGCTGAGGTTGCACTCAATCCCACTGTCCATGTCAGCAGCAAAGATGTTAAACAAGACTGGTCCCAACACCAATCCCTGAAGGACACCACTTGTTACTGGTCTCCAGCCGGACACTGAACTGTTGACCACAACTCTTTGAGTGTGATCGTCCAGCCAGTTCTTTATCGACCGAGTGGTCCACCTATCAAAATTATGTCTCTCCAATTTAGAGTCAAGGATGTCATGTGGACAGTGTCGAATGCTTTGCACAAGTCCAGGTATGTATATAAACATACATATCCTCTCTGTGTTTATGCTAAAATATCAGAGTCCTACAGAGTACAAATTTTTAACTCTTATAAAATTTTAAAAATACTAATATTATGAGTAAAATTCAAGATATTATAAAGTATTTTTCTTTTGGTACCCCTTATTAAAAAATTATTTCTGATAAATCAGTATTACTTGTGGCACTTTGGATTAAAATAAATATGTCTTCCCAGTCTTATTAAAAATTTATTATCACAGCAATTTCTGAGCAATGGAGACACAGACATTAGCTTGAATATCAAACAGATATATGTTTTTAAAATCATGAACTAGGTTTTTATGTGGCAAGCTCCGATAATGGTCTTTAGGCCCTAAACAGTTTTGGGCATGTAGTTGAATCTTTTCAAATTCTCAGTCCACATCAGGCAATTAGAAGAAATTATTAATAGAGAAAATTTGATGAGATTTCATTATTTTTTAAATATAGCCTTCCAGAAAGTGGCAGCAAAAGCAGTCAGACTGAGCAGAACTTCAAGTTCAGGATACCTGCAACACAAAAAAAAACCCTTTGGTTTCTTATTTGAACTCTGTAATTCAGAATATATTAAATTTAGATTACAGTGTCTAAATCACTGCAGTTCATAAGGAAATCAGGGAAAAGCCATGAGATTTTTAAGAAATAAAGGCAGACAATCAGTTAATAGGAGATTGATATGCTGACAGAAATTTCCACCAAACCAGGACTGCAAGACAGTAGCCAGGCAGAGAGAGAACATGAACTACAGAGCAGTCTTAGAATGAAGCAATTTTACTGGGCCATTAATATGACCTACCTTCTCTATTTTTGCAGCTTCAGCCACATTTTTACCATTAACATTACTTCATCACTTTGCACAGAGAATATGGCTGCAACAGACAAGAATCAGTAGAATAGAATGCTGTGTAATGTTAATTGTTCAAAAATTAAATATGTAAATCACCATAACGTTGGTTCCTTCAAGGATAAAGCAAAACATAAGTTACCTGTTTTCCAATTTTGTATGCCAGTAATCTAATATTTTAATTCAGTTAATTTACAATTTGTTTCTTGATTATGAGCCTTTGAGAAAGGTTACGAATATGTGTGAAACAAATGGATTATCTTGGAAGGAATGATGCATTCTGCTTTGGAGAAAGAAAAAAGTAAAGATCAAAACAAAACAGCTGAATTGAGCTAGCTCTACCATCATTTGACATTCCAGCGTAGGTATCATGCACAGATTAAACCCACTGCTCGAATGTCTTGCCCACATTTCCATCTTTCCCTTCCCTTCTGACTATTTTACACAGATAATAAAACCTGCTACACTCATGCCACTGCCAGAGCCTTAGGCCTGTGATTTCACTTCAGACCCAAGTTTGTCACCATTTTCCATGGGGCATTCTTAGACTTATCCAAAATTTGGGATTTAGAAACCTAATAAATAAGGTTTATTAGACAGATTTCTTTCTCCCTCCTCTCTTCCATCTGTACTATTACACCCTCATACACAGGCACTCACACATGTAAGTAGGCATGATCCCTTTAAAATGAGATGAACTTCCAGCTCCCATATGTAATATCAGTGGTTTGGTACTTGTTTTGCTAGATTGTCATAGAAGTGTAACTCTTCCTTGCTGTCATTTTCTTCACGCCTTTACTATCTTTTAGCTAAGGCTTCTGAGCATCATATGGAATCCTCCAGATGTTTCTGCTGTTGAAAGTAAGACTGGTTATCGAGTAATGTTCTATGCTCACAAGCAAATATTTCCCAAGAAGCTTGCAACTGTCTAATGTACATTGCAGCGGTGTTATCGGTGCAATGTGTGAATGTCAGTCAGCTTAAACTGGTGACTGCGAAGGTAATTGTGCTAAGAAACTACAAAGTCTCTGCAAAACTTTCAGTCTTTTACACGCAACATTCAGTTTCTTGAGCCCACCCCCATGATACCAGTGTTCAAAATGAAGCTATTAACAGAATTGCAAATAGTTTAAAAATCAAAGAAGTTACATTGAACAAGAGTCAACCTTATTTTGCTGTACTTCAGGATTTAATCAACAAGATTTTCTGACTCAGTAAGATCAGGAGAAAATAAGCTTACCAGGGTTAGCACCATGAGAAAACTATTAACTTTTGTTTAAATGCACACTGATTTAGGAATCAAAGAGGCAAACAGGAGTTGCAAATGACTGCTATGAACATTAAAGAGTGGAAGTTTAGCATTCTCTACCTTTAAAACAAGTAATTTCTGCTATAAGTTCATTCAGCATTAATTGTGTGAGCTGTTACTCCAGTTTCAGTGACTGGGAAATAAATGAAAACAGTTTATGAAAAGCTACATTTCGTGTCCTTTGGAGCCAGAAGGAAAACTTCTGGAATCAAATTATTAAATAAATAAATAAATTAACAAAATATATTTGCTTTGACATGTCAGTTTTGGTGCTGTAATTTTTTGCCAGAATCTACAATTAACTAAGTGATCACAAATACTAGAGACATAAGCTGCTAAAATTGAATATTTCTTTGGGTATGTTGCACATCTTTATTCATTAAGGCTGACAGAACTGAAAGTCACTTGCACAATGGCTGTATTTTCTAAGAGGGCAGACTGACTAATTTTGTCATTATGAGATCACTTGAGATTATGTGAGTAGTTGCCTGTTCAGAATGCAGGTAACAAAAGGAACTTTAACATCACCCATTCACATTTAGGGTGTAATTAACTCAGGCGATTTACAAGTGGAATTGTATTTCACCAGTCTTTTAGATTCAGTCAAAGACTGTGTACTCTGTGGTGCCATTTTTACCTACATAAACACTTGAAAACAGATGCGCTTAGATGAATGATTCAGAAGCTTATTTTTTTCCTTCATACTAGCATTCTGTCCCAAGGGCAGGATATATACTGCTTTTTTAACAGGCTGCTAACAAGGGATTATTCTTTTTTCCCCAACTAATTCAACAGTTTGGACTTTTCAGACTGTGAATTGATAAATCTCTAAAAATATTCCTGAACAGATTTCACTAAATTATATACATGTTCAGTTATGCCTGTTAGTCCCAGTCATCTGTTAGATATGAATAAATACATTTTTGATAGAAAAAAGTATCTTGAAAGCAAGAAAGACATTATAGGGTTTCTTTTAGAAAATAAAATTTACGCTGACAGTTATTTTCTAAAAAAGCAATGAGAAAAAAGAATTTACAATTAGAATGCTGAGCTCTTATAGTTGGCATTGCTGCTCTGACACACAGAAAGGCCCATGAGATTAATTATCTACTGTAAATTATCACAGTGTTTCTTTGTGCTTCTTTTGCTCCTTAAATAACTGAGTTTAAAGACATAGTAACTAACCAATTTTTTTTTTTTTAGGTACTTAAACAGCTCCAAATAGCATTCTTCAGTTAATTTGGTTGCTTTTCTTTAGAAATTCACTTGTAAGTACTTCTTTTGTAAGATTAGTGAAGTGTGCTTTTCTTGATTAATGGCTCGAACCCATGTGTTCTCACCGTGAGCCAAATTACTGTAACTGTATTATGCCTTATAGCATGAGCCGCCAAAGCATGTGCTATTCATGTAGAGTCCAAATTAATTTGCCAGGCATTCAAATTTGAAACTTGGCTTTGCTGTATCTCATATTACCCTTTGAATTCCTCATTCTTTGCATGCATTCCCTTCATTTATTTAATTTTTTAGTTATTGAGTTATTTTACATAAAATATTAATACAGTAATTTTGCTATGGAAATTCAGACAAGGCACATCAGGGAAGATAAAAAGAGTATCTGGCTTTGGGAACTGGCAATAGGAATGGAAATCTTTTCTTTGCTAAACCACTGAAGTAAACTATGTGCAACATAGTTAGGAAAAAGTTTTGATCCAGAACTGTCCTGGATATTAAAGTTTTCTAAATCTGTGAAAAGCCTCATTTTTTTCAACGTAATTCTGCCTGTCTATAGGACAAACACTGCATTTTGTGGTCAATCCCTAGGGTTAAAGGAAGGAAAGAGAGAGACGGAGATTTTTTTAGTGCTCCACAGAATGCTACTCGGTTGAACCTAAGGCTAGAGAGCAACATTCTTTGTAACAGCATGGTATAGCAATAAGCTTATTAAGTAGCTCAGAATATGCTACTATTAATATTTATTCTTTCAAATAAATGTGGATTTTTTTCTGCTGTATAAAGAGATTCTGCAGTATAAACTGATTCTTCTTGCAGTCCTTTTGTTCTACCTGGAAAAGATATGTAGCAATCTCCTGGGGTTTTCTTTGGATTTAAAGAAAGCCCTAAGGTTTCCTTTGAAGGGGGATTCCTGGAGAGTGTCTGGTATTCAGTGAATTTCAGAGTGCAGGGTTTAAACTGACAGAGACAGTCTTGTAAGAAGGGGAGCTGTTAACTGACATCTTCTCCCTGCATAGATCCTAGTCAACAGATGAGTAATTGAATGTTTTTACTTGATATGTTTCACATATTGTAACTAAAGATAGCCTGGCAGGTTTAGGTACCCAGTTAATAAAGCATTTCATTAATTTACATATGTGCTTAAATTCTTTGCTTTCATTCTATTAGTTTATACCATATTCTGATGTTTATTGTGTTAGGGATCCCTTTAAGATATGAGCAAAAAATACTGTTGTATTCTTGATAACTATCTATATCACCAGTGTATCCAAAAAGTGTTAATATTAACTATACTTTTCTGAGAATTAATCATTAGAGAACAGGCTCTGAAAAGAAAATGTTTTATTAAAATGTTATACCTTGAATATTTGGAATACTGATGTATGCAGAAAAAAATTCTTACAGGCTTAAAGTATTGCAGGCCAAAATCTGTTGCCTTAATAATATGCTAACATATTTCACTGTCTTATCAGAGTGCCTTCGAGCATGTAATTCACAGTTTTCAAGGAATAACCCCATGGGCCTTCAGTGGCACAGTAAATATTTACTCCTCTTTTTAGAAACTATGTTGCATTGGTTAAGCAGGAAAAGTTGCTTCACAGAGGGACAATAATAGCGAGGGAGCAGGAGGAAATGATGTAGTTAAGACACCATTTCAAGTTAAGTGCTTGATAAAGAGGGTGTGTAACAAGGCTATGAAGTTTGCAGTAAAAAATCACCCTCATGACAGTCCAGACTGAAACTGACTCTGAAGAACATCCGAATCTTATGATGCCGAATAAAATTGCAAATTTAATTCTATATCCACATAAGAAAGTAAAACATGAAAGCACAGACCACACCATACACAGACCATTCTGGTCCAAAAGTAGCTACCACTGCTTAGAAAGGAATTCTTAATCATTATGGATACCCCTTTACTGCTCATAGGGAGTTCAAATCAAAATAGAAAACAGCAGTATACCAGCATATCATTTCATTGCTACCACATCCTGTGCACTGCTTCCCCATTGCTCAGGACCCCAGAGAAAATACCACGGCAGGTCAGAAGTACACTCTACAGAAGAGAATAAACAAATAGCAATGCTTCTGTTTAAATAGCAGAAAACTGAGGGTTATTACAAAATCATGAACACAGAGAAAGTGAGTAAGGAATAATTATTCACTTAAATGGTCCTTAAACCACCAAATAACAGAAATTACTAAGTCACACCAAAAGAATGACAGTTACGTTTCCTTTTTTTTTAAAACTCTGATAAAACCAGGATGTGCCATTTAGTCCTTTGATGTGAAAATCACAATACTTCTCACTGTCTTCAGTCTTACAGGATAAAACTACTTCGGTGTGGGCTGTCTGTGGGCCATGTTCTTTTAAGGAACATCCACTTTCTCAACGGGATTCTCCAGGGGGCTGCAGTGTGGATACCCCCTACACCATACGTCCTCTCCAGGGGCTGCAGGGAAACACCTGTTCCATCAGTCTCTGCATGGGCCACAGGGGCACCTCTGCCAGATGCCCAACACCCCTCCTGACTCCTCCTGCTCTTGCAGGGCTGTTTCACACACTTTTTCCTCCCACTCCTCACTACTTTTCCTCATTAAGGCAGCCCCTGCAGGCCCCCACCATTACCAAAACCTTGACACCTGCACTCAATACAACTATTCACTTTTCAAATACTCAGGGTCAGAAATTCTTCAAATATTTCTCGCATGCTTTGCATTGGATTATGTTACTGAAAAGTTCATATCTTACAATTTTAAAATAATGAAAACTTTGTAACTCAATACAGAAATCACCCAATTTGGTTTTTGCAATCCATTCATACCTCTTCAAATATATTACATATTAGCTTACAGATTCCCTCCCCTTGCTTTTGCTGTACCCATCTTCTTTGACTATATATGTTTATTTTGTTGGGCCAAAATATTTAGCTTTTTGGCAATATGGAACATCCTTTTCAAATATTCCTTTCCATCTGTATGGTGCAGGCTAATCTCACTTATGTCAGTTAAGCAATGACGATGCAGAATGAAATAGCTAAAAGACATCCAGATAAAATTTTTCAACCATACTTCTTATTTCCAACGTTATGCTCAGTAGATGACATAGCAACATGGTAAAATATGGTAAACCTTTGCAATTTTTTTAAGTTTTAAAAAAGATTCTGCTGAAGTTGTGATGATTATTCTGCAGAATATCTTTAAGATGCAGTTTTAATCTCTGTATGTTCTTCAGAGATAATAACCATCTCTCTTATGTCTTTTTGGTGAGAAACAGCACTGATTTTTTCCAGAACTTTAAAAAAAAAATCTAAAAATGCAGATTCACACAGAGGGCTTCACCAGAACTTCTAGCTTCCTCCCTCCAATATTTCATTTATTCTTTCAGAGCAGATGCGTCTAAACACTGTCTAAATCCTCAAGGACTGATCACAAGTCAGAATAAAAGTTAAATCCTTTCACTAATCATAAATATCAGTGATGAAAAGATCTCTGGGACCTACAATTCCATGTGAAGTCTGATTATTTCACACAATAAGACAATTAATATACTCAGATTGTTCATGAATAATGTATGGAAAGGAATATAGAAAACATTACTGTCTTTGAAGAGCTTGTTTGATCTAGTCAAGATCTTTTTTAAAGATCAGTTACTGTACATCTATAACTTTTCAGATCAAACACCACCATCAGCTACATGAAGCTCTCAAGTAACAACCAGAGCTAGTAAATCACAACAGTGAACAGCCTGATCAAGAAATATTTGGTGGAAATTCAAGGTCTTGATGTTGTGCAACACTGAATTAAAGAAAAAAATTAACTGAATATAAGCTTGGATTACAGCAGTGGTGTATAATCAGAGGGTTTTTATATTGTACTTTTTTGTGTTTTCCTTCTCAGCATCTTAGGTGGTTTTTTAATAACCAGGAACAGCTCAGTGCAGAGATGTTCTTGTATCTCGCTAGTACAAAGTAAGCTTCGTATCTACCGTATCTCAGGAAAGAGAAACCTGAAAAATACATGCTTCTTGTTTTACCATAATGTATAACATATGCTCTTTTGTCGTTTTTAGTTTTCTTTATTAACACTTTCAATTTCAGTGCATTTCCTGCCAAAAAGAGAGTAATACTTTATATTCATTACATGCTAGAGTTATGACAGTTTAGAGGCACAAAAGAAACAACTGGTAGACAGAGAAAATATCAACTAAGAAACTGGTGTTACCCCTGCATGTCAAGAAAATAATCTGCACAGAAGTAGCATGGTCAGGACACAGATTTTCTATCTGAAAAGAACATACCATAAGGTAAGAAAACTTTTATTCAGCTCACAGATACCAACATCTGTTACACAGCAAAGACAGACTTTTCTTTCTGGATCAGGCTTGATTTTCTCCAACCTATCCTTGGAGAGATAGCAACAACAACAACAAAAAAGAATAGTTTTCTCTTTTTCACTGTTATAACTTTTGTGGTTCTTGAATACTTTGGGAAGAAAGTGCTTTGATATTCCCATGCCTGTCTCATTCTCAATTTCTGTGGAAGTTCTCCTATTTTCTGATACTTTTACAAAAGTTTAAAAAAGATGCAGCAATGAACTATGCCACTACAAGGACCAATCTTCCTTATCTTTTAATTTAACTCTATCTGAATTCTGTATCAATTCAGAGAAGTTCCCAATGTTTGTTTTTTTTTCTAAACTTGTGTGTTGTTTCAGTGAAATTATACATATATGTTAATTCCTCAGCATATGGGGTCTCTCACTGGAGCTGGAACAACCTGATTTTTCTGAATCAGCATCTTCTTCTCAAAAGTAAAGGTTGAAAACACAGAATAATGCGTGCTGGAAGGGACCTCAGGAAGTCATATATTCCAACCGTCTGTTAATGAAAGTCATAGAACAAGGCTGCAAATCAGTGTTCCTGTTTTCAGTTAACCAAATGCAGTGTTGGGGTTTCAGTGTTGTTCTTGGCACTTCAGAAGTTCAACACCTATTTTAGGAAAACTCACAAATTAAAGCTATTTTCTTTTATATCTTCTGAATTATTGCCATGTTTAATGGCAACTTTTCAAAGTGTAGAATAAGATGGGTATTTCTTGCTAAAGAAAGCCAGATGATGTTCCAAAGTACCTGCCTTTTGGGAAATGTCTCAGATATCTAGGTTCTTGTTTAATGAAACCTGATGCTTATTGACTGGATGGAAAATGATAATGTTAATATACACCTCTGTTTTGTTCCCAGTGTTCTCCAACGTTTGAAAATTCTCCTAACTGCTCCTTTTTAAAGATTGATTAATATTTTCTTGGACAAAGGAAGAAACTTCTTTCAAGCTATGAAATGCTTTTAATTCCTACAAATACTAAGAAAACTTTTATTTAGAATACAAAGGAAATTACCACATTAAGAATAAATGAGATTAGAGTAACACAGAAAGTACTTTTTTTCTCTACTGTGCACTTATCTGAACATGTACCTCCCTAATGCACAGTAAAAAAATTCTGAACTTAATGAAATTCAAAATTCATTTACATGCATATATATAATGTTGTGCAAACTGAAACTATTTTTTTTTCAAATATTCATTTTATAAGCTATCATATTATACAGCTTCTTGTTTGTTATTACATTGTATGGTTTTTAAATGGGTGACAGACAACTGCTGAGTCATTTCCAGAGCTCCTCTGACTTGTTTTCGTAGGCTTTCTCCTTCCAGTTAGACTCTAAACTAAACCTGACCACATTCTGAACTTCTTTCTCTCTCCACCCTCAAAATTCAGCTGGGTCACTAGCAGCTTCTGGGGGGAAAAAAAGCTAAATTTTATCATAGTGCCTACACTATGAAGGAAGTTTAAGACCTCCTCAGACTCTGGTGAGGAAGTACAGCTCAGGCTCCATTGCTAAATTAAATACAGGAAGCCTTCCAGAGGGAGACATTGGGAACAATACAAGAATTTAGCTAAAGCAGGAATTAAAAGCACAGGAGAAGATAATTAAAAATCTCAGAGCTAAATTATTTCCTTACCTTTTCTATTGTGGTCTCTGTGGAGCATCTCTGCAAAGTCTGAGATTAGCATTTGATGGATCAGTGAAGGATCCATGGGGTTTTGACAACAAATGACAGCAAGGAAAAAAGAAAAAAGTTTGAGGAACTATAGAATTTTTTTCTTATTTTTATTTTTTTACTGTTAAATTACAGGACAGGTAAAGAAGGATTGTGGAAAGGGAAGTCTTAAGCTGCAAGACTATTAGTGTCCAATGTCCTGGTTTGAGCAGTAGCAGTCATTTTTTTTCTCCTTCTTGGTAGCTGGTGCAGTGCTGTGTTTTGACTTTCAGGCTGGGAACGGTTGCTGATAGCAAGTATGTTTTTGAGTTACTGCTCAAATGTTTGGTTTGTCCAAGGCTCTTTTCTGAGCTCATGCTCTGCCAGGGAGGAGGGGAAGCTGGGAGGAAGGAGAGACAGGACACCTGACGCAGGCTAGCCAAAGAGGTATTCCATACCATAGCACGTCATACCCAGGATGTAACAGGGAGAGACCTGGAAAGGCTGGAGCTCTGGGGGGATGGAGGAGGTATCAGTCAGTGCTCGGTCGGGCAGGGTGGGGTGAGTTATGGGTTGGTGGCTGGTGAGGTGTTGTATTCTCTTCACTTGTTATTGGCTTTATCATCATTGTTTGTAGTAGTAATGGCAGTAGTGATTGTGTTGTGCCTTAGCTATTAAAACCGTTCTTATCTCAATCCGTGGGGGCTACATTCTTTGGATTCTCCTTCTTAACTCTCCGGGAGTTGGGGGAGCAAAGCGGGGGGGAGGCAGTGAACGAGCTGTGCAGACTTGGTTTAAACCATGACAACCAAACAGTGGCTGTGTATGTCACTAGGTTCCATAGGAGTTTGCCCACACTGGAGCTCTCTTGAAAGCACATGTTACAGTGAGCACATTTTACAGGAGCACATTTTACAGTGCTGGCCATTTTACAGTGGCCAGCAGCACACTTTTGTCTCAGAGCTCAGTGACGTACTGACATAGCAGTGATGTTGCAAGCCAGGTCTTTGTATTGCTACTCTTCCCTCAGGTAGCCTGAAGCAGTTCCAGACGTGTTTTGCACAGTGAGACAAAACTCATCAATAGTTATTTCCACTTTGTTCTGCATTGTCTGAGCCCTCTGCAAGTTCTGTCTCACTTTGCTGAAATGATGACCTTTAGGCATATGACTTCTTAAAAGTAACTCACATGTTGCTTTTAACTTTTCCTGCTTTATATGAAAATAGCCAAACCAGTACAAAATGTCTTTGTCTGAAGTGCTGAACAACATATATACACTCTTATGAAATAATCTGATTAATACAGTCTTATTTACTAAAATAAGACATTATTTCAGTATGTTTTAACAGAATAACTGTAGTACTCTTAATTACATCTCCCTGAATATGAGCATCTGCATCTTGTGTGACCAAAGGACGGATAAAAGGGTCACTTCATCTGGACTGTATAAGAGCATAACCACACAAAACTTTGAGCTCAAAATGCACATCAGTTCTCTTCCTGTACATGTTTTCTAAATAAGCAAGAGAAGGATAGAATTTTCCCTGGAAACCAGGGGGAAAGACTGGAGAAAAGAGGACCTACCCTTGATTGAATAACAAGTTAGAGGATGCCCAAGCAAACTAAACCTATGTAAGTCCATAGGCCCTGATGAGGTGCACCCATGACTGCTGAGGGAGCTGGCTGAAGTCATTACAAGGCCACTCTCCATAATCCTTGAATGATTTTGGTGACTGGGATATGTGTCTGATGAACTGGAGAAAAACAAATGTCATTTTTATCTTCAAGAAGGGCAAGGAGGATGAGGGAAACTACAGGCTGGTCAACTTCACTTGATTGCTGGGAAGGTGATGGAGCAATTAATCTTGAAAACCCTTTTCAGGCACATAGAAAACAAGATCATCAAGAATAGTCAGCATGGATTTACCAACATGAAGTTGTGTTTTACAACCTTGATAAACTTCTAAGATAAAATGACTGGCTTGGTGGAAAAACAATACATATAGTCCACTTATTCTTCAGTAGTGTTTTCAGTGCTATCTGGCATATGATCTTCATAAAGAAGCTGATGAATTATGGGTAGACAGTGAGATGGATTGAAGACTGGCTGTATTTCTGGTGCCAGAGTGTAATAAACAGTAGAAAAAATGTCTAGTTGGAAGTTAATATCTACTGATGCTACCCAGGGGTCAACACTGGGTGCAATGCTGTTCAAACAGCTTCATTAATGATATGGATGATGGGGCTGAGTGTGGCTTCAGCAATTTTGCAGATGGCACTGCTTCACTACCTTATGTTACAATAATTTTTATTAAATTATTATTTGAGCTACAATAGCATGAAAACAATTTCTCCTGATCAAATAGTTTACAGTACCTTAAACTTTATGTGTATTTCACCAGATTATTTTATTTCCCTACAGTGATAATTAGTACAAGTTATGAGGTAAACTTTGTTTTATGTTGAGTAAACAATTCTTGAAGTGAACATCTGTTTAAGCAATCATAGGTGCATGAGGCAGATATTTCATACTGAGCTTTTTTTTTTCTTTCTTCTCCCCTGCATCTCCCCACCCAATCTCAGAGATGGCAACAATTAGCAGCTAAGAACTTCTTTATGCTTTTCCATTCCAGCAAACAGTAGCATTTCTACGTATAGTATAAAGAAGTAATGATTTTAGATACCAACTGAAAGATCAACTGCTTCCTGATGGTGACTGTTTTTCACTCTACCACAACTTAAACTGTGTTTTGAAGATACAAGATTATTTTCTCCTATCAATTACCATCCTGAAAAATCCAACAGTGCTCCACTGGATGGCAAATTTTAAACTCCTTAAAGGTGTTTCTCAAAGATTGTCAGTAAGCCACAGGGAACAGCTATGTGCATCTACCCCCATTCCAGATCTGTAATGTTCTGCTCCAAAAGGACTCCTTTTCTGTTCCAACTATATGTTTAGATCCATGGAAAATCAGAAGGTTGTAGAGAGTTTGATACAAAGACAGCAGGATTTTGGCAAAGCAAGGCCTGGAGACATTGAGCATGATTTTCAGCTTGTGGTCCAGTGGTGATCAGCAAAAAAATATTTCTTTCTCATTGCAGTGTTTAAAATTAGAAGGGCATATTTTGTATTGAGTGAATATCCACTTAAAAATGCAACCTGTTTCCCCCCCCACTGTGACAATTTTCTGAAGAACCTGCTGGGTCTCCAGTGGTAGATATAATAGGACTGTGCTCTTACAAAGCCAAGAGCAAAATACGATTTAGCATTCTAGCTGGGAATATATTTGAGAAATTAATTGTGTTCTGGGTTATTTCTTTATTTTCTCACTCATTTTTAAGTGCAAAAGAGAAATATATAGTGCCAATTGTGTGAAATGTGTTCTATAGGGAGTATTTAAAGAAATGTACAAAATTACAGAAATTTACAAATGAAAATCTAGACTTGGGTTCCTGACCCTTGGCTTGGAGGACAAAGTGCTTACATCTTTTGAAATCGTTACTAGCCACTGGAAATTAGAATGAGAAATAGCCTGTAATTGATGTAGTATATGTTTACACTTTGGCTTTAAAGCAAACCGATGGTCTCAATTGGTCATTGCTAAATTGTGTACATTTCCATACAACTTAATGATAATATTTTTTGCAATTACATACTGGAAGTCCATACATTTGTCCACTTGTATACCATTACATCAGGTTTTACTACATACTACTGCATACTGCTGCATTACATCAGGAATTGCTGTAGAAAATAGATACTCTGGAAATCTTATCTTACTAATGCTACGATGCCCTCCGAGATAATTTTGACCACTGCATCTTACATAATTTCTTCCATTCTTTCTGTGTAAACCATATGAGCCTCCTCTAAAAGAGCAGCAGACAAGCCTGGGTATGAACAACCCACTACTATTATGGCTGGATGTCAGATATCTTCTGGCATATGGGATGCTAACCAGGTGGGCAGCTGGTATACCCTATACAGTGCTAAGTCCATGGTGTGGCATGTGGCTGGGATGAATCGTGCATGGCAGAATGGAAATTTTACAGTTAAGAGATTGCTTTTGACAATTGCATTGCTCTCTGCAATGTGTGGGAGAAGTGGGATCTGTCATTCTGGCATGTCACTCCCTATGGCAGCATCTTGAAGTCAACATGGCTTTTTTTGGGTGTAGCACCATAAGGCTTGTAAGATGCCAGTAATGGTAAGAGTGCTGTGTGTGAGCACCCATGGCTGGACACAGGTTTCTTCTAAGGGCCATTTTTTGTTCATTTTCTCAAGAAGCAGTCTGAAGAAATTAGTTTTGCCAGGTTTCTTCTGAGCTAGTGAGGAATGAACTGTGTGATACGTTAAGTTGCTCTGACAAGCACTGTCAAGTAGCCAGGGAAGGGAGGTCTGAAAAATTAATGCATTGTCCTTGGAATGTGGTCCCTCGTCCTATTGTGTTTGACCCAATATTTCAGTGTTGGCTCAGAGTGCAGACTGTCTTCACTTGCCTCACAATACCTTGTATCTATGGACAACATGTTGTACACTGATATCTTTTCAGGCAAAGTTTGGGTGACCTCATTACAATATATTAGACAAAGTTTTCCTGGCCACTGGTTGTTGCACTTGACCTTCATTCAACCAGTTTTCATATTCCTGAAACAGCACTATTCTGTGCTTCTGTCAGAAGTTACTCAACCATGTTTCTCCATGTGTTCCTACTGGGAAATTCTCCAGGCAGGAACACTTCTTCCAGCATAATCAGACCAAAAATTCATTTGATTCCAGTCCCCAGGTTATCCTTCTGTGCTCCTAAGACTGAGATTACAAATTCTTTTTCTTTAGTAGCAGCTATAAGGAGTAACATATGTGCTGCAGGACCACATACTCAGAATGTTGTTTCCCAGCATGCAAGACCTTAATTTTTATAACTTTTTGAAGCTTTGTTCTCACTAAGTTAAAAGAAATTATGGAAGAAAACATTGGTAGGTACTTTTGCTCATGTAGCAAAGGAGGACTGGAGCTTTCAGGCTGTTGTTCCATTATATTCTGTGGAGGTGGCACATAAAACAGGATGTCCTCTGATACATAATTTATTTGCTTTAATGTGACTGGAAAGTGTGGGTTTATGCAACTTTCTTCTCTAGGATGTGACACATGCAGTATGGGTCATCAGGTAATAAGATACACTAAGAAACTCAGGTACCATTACTCAATACACTTTCCAATGTCACTGCTGAAATTGAAAAATGCCAGTGCAGATGAGTGAGATTGTAAAATCACACAAGCAGTACAAGATAATCAAAGAGGTGAAATAAAATTACCATCAGTAAACCACAATAGACTCCAGAGCAGAACATTGTAATATCTGAAGACACATTTTTCAGAGTTGTAGAAATTTCAAAGAGAACAATCAGTATTTCTCAAAAATTTTACAGAATTATGCAATAAAACATGAAATTTGACTGATACAGAATGAGCTTATTGTAGTATAATTTATGGCAAATGAGATTTCCCACACTACAACATAGAGTTAAAATATTACTGGGATATTTATAAAAAAGGAAAATGAGGAAACACAATTGGCTAAGATGTTTGTCTAAGCAAAATTCTATTTAGTGAAGAACAAACATCATTCACTGAGATTTGCACTTACAGGATTTAGGCAAAATCACTGATGTTTAACTGTTTCAAAGAATTATTCAAGTAGTAGTCTGTGGAAACAGGATAGGGGGATAGTCTTGTCTCTTTAATGACAAAAGTAACTGGACAACACAGTGGACATACGTGTGTGGCTGGCAATGGATTTGACTAGGTGACCTATGATGTCTCCATGAAATCAAAAGTCTCTGCAAATGTCTAATGGAGTAACACAAAACAATGTCCCTTGATAGAGTCATGAGCTGTGCATGTTCTTGGGACTTACACGTAAGAGAGGGGTGAAACTAAAGTAGATTTTTTTTAAATGGACAGTGTTTTTTATTGTGCTATTTTTATTTAACTGAACAGAGCCCTCTGTACCCACAGTTGCTATTAGGGGCCAGCTACTATAAAAAAGTCAAGAAGTTACTAGAAGCTATCATGCCTTTTGAGCCAAAGTGTTTCAAAATTTTCAGAATAGGGAATATTGTAGCTGCTTTCAAACTTTGTTCTAAAGGGGCCAGAGCACAGAGATCTACTGAAAATGCTAGCTCTGGCAGGAAGCTCTGGCAGTGGCATCAAGCAGATTTGGCACTACCGTTTTGATGATGTTCAGCCTTCTGAATGCTTAATGTCTGTATGAATACATGTGGAGAAGGTACCTTTTTAAGGAGTCACTACTCCCCTGAGTCTCCCATATTCCCTGAGCGTTCCCATCTGAACTGTTTCATATCCATGCATCAGAGAAACAGCTTTTTTTTTTTTCAGATAAAAGCACAGAATATATTTGGAATTCTGGAAAAGGGGATGTTTCAACCTGGTCCAGACAGCATCCCAGCTTTCAAATCAAAACAATGACGAAACAATGCAGAATTTCGAAGACTATTGATACTCATCCAGAAACCATGGCAGCTGGGTTATCAGTAAAACACAGCAATAGAATTATCTGTTTTAGTACTCTGCTGTACTTGATGTAAGGCCTTGAATATTTGCTATGAGAGAAACTCAGTGCCTTGCCAGTAGCAAATATCTTCTTTGAAGTTTCTCTAAAAACAGAGACTTTGTCTGAAGATAGTTGGCAAGTGTCTCTCTTATCTCATAACAGCCATTAAGGCTAAGAGACTTGCAATTTCCAGTTTCAGTGTCGTAGTAGAAGTTTTTTATTGGAAGAATGACTGTAGACTTTAAAAACTCATCTAACATAAGTAATAGTAAAATTACTCTAAAATTACAAATATCTTACTACTTAAATGAAAATCCTTGAGACAAATTAATCTGAAATCTGTTTCTTTCACACCACAAAATAGATGAGTGTAGGACAAAACTGATAAGAATTCTAGTACATACACCTATGTAAAAGAAAAACAAAATACCTTATTCTTCACAGACATTTGCTTTTACTCAAGCTTACTTCTAAATTAACATCACTCTGTCAGAACAGCCACAAGATCTGCTATTCATTGAAGAATTTTTCCTAGCACATTTTGAAGCTCTGAAACTCTATAAAGCTGCTCACAATATTAATGCTGTAGGCTGGTCAGCTCTCACGTTTCTCTTTATAGCAGCTGATGCTGTAATACATGGTTTTAGGGACTACCATCATTGTCACATTTTTACAATGGGGTTTGGTTGCACCCGGAAGGAGTCATTATAACTGAACAACCAGTTCTGCAGGGTAACACCATGATACATTCCACAGACCAAACTCCTCTATATACAATATAGAAACGCCAAAATTTAAAATCAATGATTCGATAATGTTTACCAGTATGCTGAAATGTTTCGTCATCTCTTTCTGTAAAACTGAGTCTTTGCATTTTCAATTTATTGCAATGAATGCTTATGAGAAGTCTTTCTAGTGGGCAAGAAATATTAATTATACTTGCAAAACAGGAAAGGCAGTTGGAATGAAACTGGGCTATTAATGAAGATGATTTTAGACCCAGTGCATTTTTAAAAGCATTAATCACATGGTTTTCCATAATATGACAGACATCAGATGGTGGTTCTTAAGAAACAGAATCACCTGAGCACTTGAATTATGTAATTGTTACTGAACAGAACAGTTAATTTTAAGTACAGTAGTCAGAAGAATCTTATAAATGCATATAAATATATTGAAAAAAATCAAGGCAAATGTTTCATCTTCTGCAGCTACATGTTTTAATCATTATAGTTGAACACAACTAAATTTGTGGAGAAAAGTAGTACCTTTTATTAGCTCAGCTGATGTTACTGGGAAAGAAACACATACCTTATTATATATTATCAGACATACCAGTCTATCTGTCTGAGATTTCAGACATGCCACTGATTTTAACGGGGAAGAAAGAACAGAAAACTGGAGGTTTTAGGCAAATGACTGTTACAAAAATGCCTTTAAATACTGGTTACAAAAATGCTTGCTTTAGGGCTGCATCAAGTATACATAATAAAATATATATAACTTCATGATTTTCCTCAGTGTTGTTCAAAGATGATGATGGTCTAGCTGAATTCAGGCTTATTCCTGGGGACACTGTCTTTCAAATCAATACTCAGCTCATTTCACCTTTCAAATATGAAATTTATAAACAAACTATAGAATAAACAAGATATGTACCATCTTGTCTAATAGGAGCACATGACCCAGTTTATTCAGATAGAAAGGAGCTGGGAAAAGGCAGTAAAGTGAAAAGCGTGAAAAGCATGAAAATCCTCCTAAGCCTGCCAAGCGAGTTAGCCATGAACTAACCTGTTTTTTTACATGGGGAATTCAGGAAGAGATGAGTAAACCCAGCTGAACTGTGCCAAAAGAAGTACAGAAGATGGGTGAATCATAAAATATAAGAATATTGCCATTATGTTTGCACTAGATTAAAAAAAAAAAAAAAAAAAAAAAAAACCAAAGAGTGCAGATTTTCTTAACACGCATTATGTTTTTTTAAACCATGGATGTTTTTTGCAGGCTACCTTTGCAAGTATTGTTTAGGTATTCCTGTTATAAGAAATAATGCAAGCATAGCTTGATGAGGATTAGCCAAGAAAAAGTTTCAGGTAAAATACTCCATAACAATGAGGTTTGTACTTCAGTCTCTTAGGGTCTAACTTTTTGCACTGGAGAATGCTAAAAGGATTTCTGAAATTAAAACAATTATTGAGACATAAATTCTAGAATTTCCAAAATAAATTATTTGTGTTGTGTGTGACACTCTTTTTTGAAAGGACTCAAAATTTGAACTTCTTATTTGAAACAATATATACTGAGGTGAGACATAAATCAGGATAATTTGGATATTAATAGATATGTTAATCTTCTATGTATACATACACAAATTGCACACATATATGTATTGATTATTGACCTTTCATTCAACTAATATTAACTTTTAAATGTTCATTTTACAAAAGAAAGTGGTTTAAAACTCTTTTGGTATAACAGTTTAGAAAAATTGATGTCTGAATGTAGTTTTAAGAAACATCAGATAATCCAAAGCACAAACACAGACTGGGCAAAATATGGATTGAGAGCAGCCCTGAGGAGAAGGACTTGGGGGTGTTGACTGACATGAAGCCCAACATGAGCTGGCAGCATGTGTCCATTTCTGTGCAGCCCAGAAATCCAGTTGTGCAAATCAGAAAGAGTGTTGCCAGCAGGTCGAGGGTCCCCCTCTACTCTGCTCTTGAGAGACTCTATCTGATGTATTGTGTGCAGTTCTGGGGCCACCAAAACAAAAAGGACATGTACCTGTTTGAGTAAGTCCAGAGGAGGGCCATGAAGATCAGAGGGCTTAGAACACCTCTCTTATGAAGACATACTGAGAGCATTGGGCTTGCTGTATGTGGAGAAGAGAAGGCTCAGGGGAGGCCTTAATGCAGTTTCCGGTACCTAAAGGAGACTACAAGAAAGCTGAAGAGGGAATTTTTGCAAGGGCATGTAGAGATAAGACAAGGAGGAATGGTTTTAAATTGAAAGAGGGTAGGTTTGGATTAGATATAAGAAAGTTCTTTACTATGAGGGTGGTGAGGCACTGGAACAGGCGACCCAGAGAAGTATTCAAGGCCAAGTTGAATAGGTCTTTGAGGAAGGTCTAGTAGAAGGTGTCCCTGCCCATGATGGGGGCTGGAAAATGACCTTTGGAGGTCCCTTTCAGCCTAAACCATTCTATAATTCTATGATTATTTACAGACTGCTGGATACTGTTGTGAAAGTTTTGAATATAAATCAAGTTTAAAAGCTTCTCATACATTTACGTGATTGTTACAACATTAGAATGCATGAACCGTGATATACAGAATGAATGTAAGTATGTAACTTCCTCTTTCATTGTTTTCAGAAAATGCATGAAAGGGACACATATTCCAGTGACATCATCCATGGCTCTCACAAGCCCATGAGCACTGAATGACATTTATGCTGTACTATATTTACCAGCCAAAATTTCTGTGCAGAAAACCTCCTGTGTAATTTTGATCTGCTGTATGTAAGAGAAGTTCAACATTCTGTGCTCAAAAAATTGTTGCAGCTGACTAAATAGAGGATGCTGTTTCAAAGCAGATAAAAAAGTACTCTCATAAATGTGGGATAAAGTTCTTTTCTCTCTGCCATGTGTCCAGTGGAAGAACTGGTGATGAACTGGTTCAAGCCTTCCAGAAAAAACTACCTGAGGAGAAAAAAAAAATAAATTAATAAAACAAAATCCCTACCATACTTTGATCTTACAAGTACAAATGTTAGTACAGCAGAGGGAAAGGCAGTGTATAGGGAGGGAATGGCAACAAAAGAGGAAAGAATGAGAGTAACACTATACTAATGCTGTTAACTCCTGGGCAGTTTTCCCTTGAGACTGAGACAACAATTTTTGAAGAGACTTTTCTTGTCTTTGTGACATTTTCTACATTAAATGAAAGTTTAAAATATATGCTAAAAAATGAAACCAAGAATAATCCCTTATTAAAATATTGCATTAAAATATGTGTATGAAAATATTACTGTTCACTGTTTTTAAAAAATAAACTTATCTACCTGTCACTCCTGTAAAGAAAAAACAAAAGCAAAAAAAAAAAAAAAAAAAATCAGTTTGTCAGATGTAGCTACCACTTGGGAAATTAATGAAATTTATACGGATAGAAAAAATTCATCCTGAACTGTTTATTATGCCACCTTAATTAACTTAGTTATTTCGAACAGTTACTCACTAGCTTAAAATTTTACTGTATGTTAACATAGATATTAACTCACATCATTATTCAGAGTTGTTATATAGTTTTTCAGAATAGTTTAACAAAAAATAGAAGAATAGCCATTTGCAGAATTCTTTCTTACAGAAAAAAAGAAAACCAGCAAAAAAACACATTCATCCTAATACCGTATTTGTTGTCTATCATCTTTTGATTGGTATTTTCTTGTTGTTTTTGTTTCGCAATTGTTTAGTTGCACTGCTGTATGTAACAAGTTTGACACATCTTTAGGATTTGATTATTATCATTCACAAGGAAGTGTTTCCAGCAACAGGCCATATATTTCTTAAGGGGCCTAATTATAACACAACTGATAGTCACTGAGAAATGAAATTAATCATAATAATAAGTATTTTATATACACTTTAAGAGATTTCATTTTAGAGAGAATACTCTGTGATTGAATTCCAAGATGAAATGCAAAATCATATTTGACAATAGATCATCAACAATGTCTTTCCAGGATATACTGGTCACATGTGACCCTCTGTATTACTTATTAGACAATGTATGTAGACAGACAGAAAAGCTGAGTATCTTTAAAGGTGTATTTAGTTTTAGATCTTTTCAAGTCTTGAAAGCTCTATTAAAACTATTCTGAATGGTATACATTAGGGATACTTTTGAATCAAAGGACTTCTTTTAAACATACACATAATAGCATACTGGAAAGCTTAGCTTTGAACACATCCAACAGAGAGTGAAAGGTCCCCATGTCAGGGTTTTTGCTTGGGAGATTGTGCATACATTTCAGAAGTTTTGCAGTCAACAGATGATGTGTAGCAGTTCTGCTTTACAAAAATTAAATTAGAATACAGTTTAAATTTGTTTGTTTGTTTCTCGGAGTTTCTGAAAATACTGGAAAGAAGACAAAACAGCTGTTAGAGTCTGCTTTGCGAAAAAAAAAATCAAAAAATCAAAACTAAAAAGCAATCAAACAAAGCAAACCAGATCACTTGAAAAACAAGGAATATGTTTTGACTGTATTTTAACTAGGATAGGAATGTCAAAACCTTAGTTGAGCAAATGACAAAAATTCAAGCTCTATAAAACCATTTGGACATACTGCACAACTGCTCTGTGAGCACTTGAAGTCAGCATATGTCAGCACTGAACCAGTAGAAGTGATCTTGCCGTCATCCCTCCTAGCTACCTTTCATTTCCTTTCAGCAGCTTGGCCCCTTCCTCTTTTGCTGGCAAAGAAAGGGCATGGCTGGCAACCTGCATCAGGGAATTCCTCTGCTCTTGCTAAAGCTTGCTCTTTTGCAATGAAGAATCTCACTCATCGGGCCAAACAGAGATGAGGAGTTCACGCTCAGGAGAGCTACAAACTGACACTACACTATCTTATTAAGATGTTTACTTGGGTAAAGTGCCTCAGCCTTGTTCTCTACTCCCAGGCACCTTTTAAATTGATCCAGTAAGTGACTTACATTAGTGCTTTCCACGGGCCTTCCTGTGATCTTACTTGATCCTAAGAAATTTCTCTTTATAAACTGATTTGATACAGGAGGTGGCTAGTAGCAGTCTCTTGGTTTATTCATAATTTGAGCCATTAAAGCTTTTGCTTTGAATATAAATCCAAACAATGAGGCCCAGGACTTGTACTGTGTAATGAGACTAAGAGCAATGTGAACTGGTGTAGGGTTTGGAATGTGATCCAAAACATTATTTTACTAGAAAAAAAGAAATATTTTTCCTTTATTTTAATAATACTTTAACCCAAATAGACTTTTTTATTTAAAAGTAAATTTATTTTTTAGATTACAGATAATTTTCTGTCCATGTGTGAGCGTGTGAGGTTAGTGTATTTATTACCCTTTGTTATTGACTGAAGAAATAAAGAAGAAATGTAATAGCAAAATGAAAGAGACCTACAAGTTCCCATTTAACTGCAGCAGAACCTGAGATAAATGCACACATTTGCATATTTGAAACTCGAAAGCTTTTCTAGTAAGTGGAATGAATGTTTCTGAGCTGCCCAGCTGCTTCAAGTAAGATTATTTGTACTGCATATCTTTAAATTAACCACAGAAAAAGGTTAATTCTGGTAGTACCTCTGAGTGATGACTTCCTTTTTTTAACCACAATTAGAAAATGAGGTATTCCACTTGGTCATTTATTCATTAGTAGAATATAATAGATAAATGAAAAATACAAATCAGTGTCTTTGGCATTGTGTAAATAATGAAAAATCTATTTTCCTACTGTAGATATATTTTTGATGACTAGACTAAGATAGTTTTCATTACATGAATATTACATTGTGCTGCCTGACTAAAAGAATTAATCTAATTTTTGTGGAAGAAGGCATTGTGTTTGTTTCAATGAGATTGCAAAATGTGATATGGAGAGTTAGTTTTGTTTTACCTCAATAGTGTAATATGTCTTTGCAGTGACAAATGTACTGCAGAAAACAAAGTTAGGCTTTGTGCCAGATTTGCAAGCACTGCACAAAAGCTTTGTTGTCCTGTTCCACCAGTTTTCACTCTAGGCAAAATTATTTCTGCCAAGCACTATATGTTATAGCTGAATAGAAAAAAGGGGAGGTTAAAGAGCAAAGTTTAAGGCAACTTGTTTTATTTGCTGTGGAACTGCAGCAAGTCTGCGAAGCATAGCAGTCTCACTGAAATGAGCACTCAATTAGGTAGTCTAGCAGAGGGCATATACTGGATCTGTATTGCCTTTGAGATGTTAAAAAATGCACATGGCACAATCCATTTAAAAAGAGATTCTGATTTTTTGATAAGCCTTATAGTTTCTAATGTTGTTTCTTATCTCTCATAAAAAAGAAATAGGTCCCCTGAGCTCTGTGGAAGGAAGTCTCCATAGCTCAAATGGTTGCAGAGGTGAACCTGGGCTTCTTCCCATTCTTGATAACTTACAAGCAGTGATGATTACCATTTTTGAGCCCTGACAAAATACAATCATATTTTCATTGAGTAACTTGGTTTAGTGAAAGGTGTCCCTGCCCATGGCACAGGGGTTTGAACTAGATGATCTTTAACGTCTTTAAGGTGCCTTCCAAATCAAACCATTCTGTGATTCCATGATTCATTCTGTCAGTAGCCACTGAGACCATAAAATTATTTATAAATCATGTTTCATTCCAGAAGCACTTCAGAATTCCTCAGGCTGTAAAAAATGGACAGATATTTTGAAAAAGTAAGCTCTGCTACCTATTAACTTTTCTGAATTCAGCTTTCTCTTAATGTCCACAGATACTGTCTCTCATCGATGGACCTAATGTAAATTTTGTGACACTGGACACCAGGGATAGAAGTTGATTCCAGTCTGTATCTTAACTGTTTTAGTCTTTGTTGGTAATGCAGAAGAAAGTGTAATTCCTTTATTTCTTCCAAAATATGTCTTTCAAAAGGGCTGGCACTGTTTTGAAAAAAGTACACATGGGTTTTCTCTTTGATCAAGTTTCTAGTGTTTCTACACTCTTTGAATTATTTCTGTAAATATATATTTCTTTTTGGTCTTTATGAGTTTTGAAGTAGTCTGTCCTGGTCATTAGATTGTCACCATCACATGAATGAAAAGATGTTTTTATCACCACATGGAGGTCATGTAGTAGTTGGCTACATGTGTGGTATTAGCTGTGAAAAAATCATGTCTGAGTTTTGACTATCAAAGGTACAGTGAATACAGATACCAATGCCCCTATGAATGTATGACTGCATTACTGGAAGTATAACATAATTTCTGTTGTCATCGTTTTTTTGCAAAACTGATAGGGATTTAAGATGGATAGTGTGGATGTCATTTGTTCTAGGTGAGTTGCTAGACTTTTACTATAGGTGACATTTCCATTCAGCCCTTCTTTTCCCTCAAGCTCTATGAGTATCTGGCTGTTTGGGAATTTTATGGATATCTCTCCTTGTTGACTTTTTTTTTTTTAAATAACTGGAGAAGGTTCTGTTTTTCTAGAAAAAGTCGATGTATGTTGTCCACATCCTTTCTTTTCTTCTCGACACAGCAAGAGATGTGAGATTTGTAATGTGATAGGGTACTTGTTGAGTTCAATCTGACCTCATTCATTTGTATGAAGCTCATTTATTTGAAATATTCATTTCCAGAAATTTTTACTTCAGACTAATAGAAATTATATATATATTTTCTAAATCTAGTTTTACATGTGAATGTTAAGGTTATTTTTCATTTTATAGTATATAAGTATATAGTATTTTCATTTTAATAGTAATAGCCTACTAATCAGTCTGATTTTTCAGTACTTTGGTGTTAGCCTTTGCAAGATGCTGGCCCCTCCTAAATGATACATTTTTGATCAAGTAGAAAGACTAATGCATCTTTTCCATGAATTTTCTGTCATTTTTCTTGAGCAGAGAGAACTACAAGTAGGAAAAAATATGAGGTACCTCTATAATGCCTGACTAAACAAACTGCTTTAAGTGACAGATTTCAGATTCTCAATTTATATTTTCTTACAGCATAGTGGAAGCTGGACATGAAGTTGTTGGAGCAAGTACAGAGGAGGGACATGAGGATGATCAGGGGGCTGAAGCACCTCCCATACAAAGACCAGCTGAGAAAGTTGGAGCTGTTCAGTCTGGAGAAGAGAAGGTTGCTTGGAGACCTCATAGCAGCCTTCCAGCATCTGAAGGGGTCCTACAAGGAGGAAAGAGAGGGACCTTATCAGCAACTGTAGCAACTGTAGCAATAGGACAAATGATAATAGGTTCAAACTTAAACAGGGAAGTTCAGGTTAGATATTAGGAAGAAGTTCTTTACTATGAGGGTGGTGAGGTACTGGAATGGGTTGCCCAAGGAAGCTGTGAATGCTCTTGTTCTTGTTCAAGGCCAGATTGGACAGGGCCTTGAGCAACCTGGTTTAGTGTGAGGTGTCCCTGCCTGTAGCAGTGGGTTTGAAACTAACTGATCTTAAAGTGCTTTCCAACCCTAGCCATTTTATGATTTTTGATTCAAATTAATGTTAAACTAGGTTGCATTTACTATTAACTTCTTCGGTCTGTCTTTGTGTACAGACAGACAAACCAAGACAAAGAACAACATTAAACTGAAGAAGGGTTGATTGTACCAGGGCATCCAAAAAGTTTTGTACTCAGTAGATTTCTTTTAGCCTGAAAAATTAAAGTAATGAAGAGGAGGGGGGGAAGGAGAAGAGAATAGACACTTCCTGTCTTACTCTGCAGGCGGCAATGAGCAGATGTCCGAGCCAGCTTTTAACTATAAAGTCTTTAAAACTGTGGCCACAGCAACCTCAATGAAGGCTAATTCTCCTGACACATTCACTTTCCTACATTAACACAGGAGGTGTGTCAGGGGATAGCTGGATTGTGGGTTATTCCCAAACTGAATTATTTTGTTGACATTCACTTGGTTTGCTTTAGTAAAAATGTCACTCCAGACTCATGTTTAGAAGAGTCTCCTCAGAGCCACTCATTCTTTCCCAAGGAGGAATTTCTGTTGAAGTAAATTAGGCAAAGTCCAGAAGAGTGCTTCTGACTTATCATGTAGTACACAGGATCCATGGTTCCACAACAGCTTGTTGTTTAGGCAGTCTGAGTGCCACAAGCACAGTGGGCTGTGAGTAAGATCCACTTGAACAACTGTGTAATATTTATGAAACTGATTTCTTTCCTGGTTCTCACTGAGTAACCATTTATAAAACTGCAGTAAACTTTGATTTACTTCTCAGTTGTTAGAGTCTTTGCTTAGGATAAGCTTCACTATTCACTACAGTCTAAGAACTTAGAAAACGTCAGTAGGAAATACATCTGAACCAAGAAATGACTGCATTTCTTCTTCTCTGGCATCAAAATGAATACTTTGAGAACTAACAAAGCACTGTTACTCTGGAGTGATGCTTAAAAGAGGCATAGCTGAAGTAGATCCAGAGGGTGTTTGCCAAGAAAATGTACATCCTTCCTTGTTTGAAAATTGCGAGCATCTTAAGTATTTGGCAAAACATTTTTAAGCAGAGCAGGCAACATTCCAGCTGCAAAATAAGGACTTTCAAGAGTTTTGATTAATTTGCCATTCATACTTGTACTATATACTTATGTTTTCTCTTACCTGTTTGATTAAAGAAAGTAAACCACTTCAGCATTAGAGCCATTAACATCCAACATGCTGATCCTGGTGGGAATTTAATATTTCCTTCCATGCAGACAGTGATACAATCACTTAGTGTATGGGAAATAGCATCTTTGTCTTTAGGTATCACACACTAACTAATAACAGCAAAAGCAAAGCTGTTTTGCCATGGTCAGCTCACAGGGTAAAAGAGGCTGAGTCATCTCTGGAGGCAGTAAAGTCGAGGTGTACCTCCATAAAAGCACTCACACTACAAAATATTTATGCCATGTTTTTTCACAACAAACTGAAAAAACTTAAATGAAAATAATTAAGTCAAGAGAAATATGGAGATTGTAGCCAATGCAAAGGCCTGTGACACCAATAAATTATAAATTGGCTAATGAGGATATAATTAATATCAGTTATATTATCACTATTAAACTATTAAATGCTATAATTAAAGTAGTATGTGATGATATAGCCAGACAGAATTTTCTTAAAGGTGTGAATGACATAATCACGTAAGAGGCAAACAAAGCTAAGTTTAATTGCACAGAATTTTTTTCTTAAAGAACATCCAAAGAAGGCATAATTACCTCTGTCTATCTTTCATATCACTGATAGAAACAGAACATTCCCCCTTTAGAACTACCCAGGATTCAAACCAGATATCTCATGTATCTTAGGAGCGTCCCCTATTTTACTCTCTTTTTCATTCAGGAACTACTTCAGGCAAATTGAAAAAGCAAGTTGCACCATTACTAGACTACAGATGGAGGCTCTCACAACCATTACTCTGCTTGATGTCATGAATTTTGAAAAGTATTTCATGCCCTTTCCCCAGCAGTAGCACAGCTTCTATTGTGAAGCCAGACTGTTCAGAACTCTCCAGAACCATGGGAAATTGTCTTGGCAAGTGTGAGCCCAAACTCATTCCAACTGAGGTGAGCATAAGCCCCTAGGCAAGTGCCACAATAGTATTTTCTTCCAGCATTTTTAAAGAAGTTGTTGCAATGGCATTTAATGGGAAATCTACATGTAGGCAGATTTCTGGGTCTAGTCCTGGTCCAAGCCCCACTGGACCTCCATGTGCTTTTCCACGTGGTTAAGAAAGGAGAGGAGGTGGCAAACTGTGCTAAGCAGACAGTGTACAAAATGAGAAAAAACAATACAGCAAACTTTTAAGAGAAGCAGAAACATGCCATCAATTATACATGGAGTGATAGGACAAGGGGTAATGGGTTTAAACTTAAAACAGAGGAGATTCAGCTTAGATATAAAGAAGTAGTTGTTTACTGTGAGGGTAGTGAGGCACTGGAACTATTCACTGTGTTACCCATGGTCTCTCTCTTTGAGGAAGGTGGTCAGTATTGATGTTAGTACCCACTAGGACATTCCAAGGGTAAGCATAATACCAAAGAAAAGGAACAGATATTTGTAGATATTCGTGTGAAACTGTGTCAGGGTTATTAGTTGTAATGAGACTTTGCAGCGCTGTTAACTGGTCTAATGTTTGATATATTTTAATTAGACTCTCAATGAAACCATGGCTTCCTATGTATGGCATGTTCCCTTTTGTCTGTAGCAGGATTTGGGGTATAATGAAAGTATTTCCAGTGTTGTTACTGGCTGAGTTAGTACGATATTAATACGGAAATGAACGTTGAACTTCATCAGATTTTGGTGAACTAACCAACAGAAAGAATATAGGACTCAATAAATAGGCAGAAATGAGTAAAGAAGATGGTAGAGTTTAGCCATCAAAAGGCAACAATAGCAGTATTCAAAATTGCCCTGCTAGAAGACAAGACAACAATCTGCCAGCCTGAAATAGCACCCACAAGAAGAAGGCAGATGCCTCCTTAGTATGAACCTTCAAGAAAGATAGCATGGTCATTCCAAGTTTCCTAATGTTGTATCTCAGTGTTCCAGAGTCTGAGGATTCCAGGTGAGAGAAAACGAGAGACAAATAGAGAACTCCCAACTAGTTTATTAATACGGGAATATATAGAGAATCTAACAGATACAGTAAAGAATGTTTCTGAAGAGTGTATACCTTACCGACCCCAAGTACCCTGTGAAGAGGATCAGGAAACCAGCTCCAAGGATCATCATTGCAGTGCGAGAAGGCAGGCTCTACCGTAGTGGGCATCTCCACAGATGCAACGTTGACCTGGATGGTACAAAGTTTTGCTTCCTCACATTGCATGAGGCTTGGGATTTTATACTGACCAAAATACACACTCATTCTGATGCAGGGGGCCAGCCTACATCAGAAGAAGGGGCCAGCAATATCTAGAAAGGTCTCCAACAGTCAAGACTTTTCTGGAAAGTTCTAAAAGTGGAACTTTCCTGGTAGGAACAAAAGCTGGACTCTCCAGGGAGGAGCCAACCTTCGGGGGAGGAGCCAAAGAGGACAAACGGTACTTTTCTATCCTTGTGTGTTTCACCGCGGACCACTATCTATTGTCCATGACACTCAGTATTATTGATCATTCAGCCTCATGGAGGGAATATGGCTTATTCCATGACACTAAACTTTTAGTGAGGTATGTTTTCTTTTGCCTTCTTTGAACCAAGAAAAGTCAGTCTGAACACATAACTTACACATAAACTCAAAATCACACAGGAACTGAAGAGTAACTATGTGAAATCTTCCAACAAAAATAGTTGTTAATCAACATCACAGGAAGCCAGTGAAACAAATCAATAAAATCAGAGGGCTGGTAAAATAGAAATAGTTTATTCAGGAAGCACAAACAGGAAAAAATGAAACCAGTATTACACTGCACATCAAGAATGCTTTCAAGTCAGTCTCTGAAGTTGAGAAAGAGGTGAGAGGCAAATTTGTGCATTTCTCTGGATAAAGATAAAGGAGTAAGAACAAAAGAAATGTCATTATCAAAAAGAAGCTGTAGATAAAATTTTTGATCAGGCAACAGCAGCAACCAAAGGATGACAGCAATGCTGGACTAAGCACCTAATTATTTATTAGAAAACAGTATGTAAAGCACAGTCATACAAGATGTATAAAGGATGACTTCGGATAGGGTAAGTAAGAGAAGTTCAAATGTGCAGAGAATTTTAATATTCATACTGGAGTACCTGGTAAGTAATTGATACCATCTCACAATAATTCTTGAAGAAATGGTTAAAGTGTGATATTTCAGGGAGTTTACATTCCCAAAGGAAACTATATTAATAGAAAAAAGGATTGATACTGAATTATAGATTTATTCTTTCAACTTCTCTTCTTAAATTAGAGTAATCAATTTATAAGCAACTGAATGACAACAGTGAAGAACATATACTGTTTCTGATCATTGCAATTCCTTTTTGACAATATAACTGCCCTAGAAGATAAGGATGAAGCAAGACTTCTGATATGTTTTGACCACAGTAAGCTTTCTAGCACCAACCCTCATGACATTTGTAACATTAGGAAGATCAAGTTAGATACTATGGCCATAAGCCAAACTTTCAAAACTCAGTGTGTACTCTTAGAGTAGATATAACAGTTTGTTGATAAGCTGAGAAGATACTTCAGATGGATAACTGGAGGCATCTGGCTTGGGCCAAGTTCTAATCAATATTTTCCTAAAAAAAGGGATCTAGAATGTGTTTGTAACATTTGCAGACAGTACCAGTCTAAGAGGATTTGCTAGCTCAAAGAATAAGATGAGAATTCAAAATGCATCTGATGATATGCACGAGATTAAAATAAATGAAAAGCAACAAGTATTTTGCTAGAAATGAGACATCAGACAATCCATCAAAAAGAGAACAGTTTGCTCTGTAGCAGGCAGTGAGCTCTGTGGATTTCTGCACTTGGGGACTGCTGTGAGTGCAAACAGCAGGAACACATCCCTGCCAATAAGGGGGATGACCCTGGCAATGAACCCAGTGCCAAACTCCTCAGTGATGGTGACTCCCTTAGAAAAATAAAAGGCAGGAAGTCTAAATGAAAATCTTCTCTTCTTCTTGCTTCTGAGCTATCAAAAACTTACCCCTCCACTACAAGACACTAGGTTCATTGGATTCCGCCTTTATTGTTTGGAAAAGCCCACTCTCCTTTTCTGGGGCTGGCTTTAGCAAAAGGGCTGTCTTTAGATTCTCTTAGAGCTCCTTTTTCTCTCCAAAAGCAAAGTATATTTGCTCTTATTGTTTGAGACCTTGCAGAAGGCAGATTTCAAGGCAAAATACTGCTTTGCTGAGACAGGTTCCTGCCAAAAAATAACCTTCCACAGTCTCATTTGAGCCACATTTGGGCTTTGGTCTCTAACTGTTGAACAGAAACCAGAAACACATGGATGCCATTTGGTAAGTTTCCAGCTTTCCATACTTTTCCCCTGGGAAGGGACTGATTGTGCTGTTTAACACCACCAAACCGGCTTTCACAGGCTTGCAAACTCAGTGCACTTACCAGAAAGAGCCAGTCAAGCTTCGTAAAATGACTCAAAGACAACTCCAACCATAGAAAAGAGAGTGGGTTCCAGAGCAAACTCACTCACATGACGACCCTTTGCTTTTTTACTAGAGATAAAATAATCCTCTTCATTAACAAAGTCATTAAGAATCTAGCATTCAGAATCTAACAGACCCAGACTCCCAGAATAGCAGGAAGAGTGAGCAGAAAGTATTGTACATTTTGCAGGCACAACTTATGTTTCTTTTTATGTCTGGCCTTTAAGGCTTTCATAATGGCATGGGTAAACAAAATGGCCACAGGTCAGTAAGAGGCTGGAGAAAGGCCCCAGAAGACCAAAGTTTTCTGGTTATGAGATCTTTCTCTTCTAAACCACTGCAAAGTAAGATCCAGATTTGTGATTAGCTATGAATATTGTAGCAAGATAAATTATATCCATGTTCCTGTCTGATTTTAGTGCCTGCTCTGCACTGAAGAGGTAACACAGTGACGTGGCAGTTATCTGTGTCTTTCTGAAAAGACATTAAATGGAGCAATTGCACCAACTGTTAGAGAGTGCATGCTTTTTTTGTTGTGAGGATCTTGAGTAGCAAAAAAAGGAGTCGATTTGGCTCAGGACCAGAGTTGTGTAACTGCAGATTTGATTCAGTTCTTCACTCTTAATGATAAAAAATCACCATATTTTCCAGAGGTTCTGTCCTTGGTATTGCTAACAGGCCACAGTACCAATTTAGATCCTCTAAATCCCATCTTCAATAGCTGGTCCCTGAACCTGCAAGGGGAGATCATCACTACTAGTTTTATTAATGCCTATTAGCCAGTATGACCCACTGATTGCCGCAGACCTCTGCCTTCAGGTAATAAAATTAGGTTAGGAGCCTTAAATTTTTTCCTGTGTCAACCATTTCCTTTTCCTTTCTTTCCTCATTTCATTTCATTGCTATTCCCACTGGATTATTAGAGATTTCTGAAGCTATTCGTGCTAACAGGAAACCTTATTTCTCCACAGAGTTAAACTTGATGCTCTACAAAGTTGGAAATTTTTCATTACTCTTTCTATAAAGACAGTTTTTCTGGAGGCTGTTTCTTCTGCTAAGAAGTAGGAGATTCACATCCTGATAATCAATCCCCCTTACATTATATCCTTTATAAATAAGATCTCTGTCACAATTTATCTCAAGTTCCACCTAAAGTGAAATAACTGACTTGGTACTAATCCAAGTCGGATGGAATCCAGACATATTTTTCCCCCTAGTTTTAGATTTAGAAGCTTAAGTAATTGTTATTTTCTGCATAGGCTCAATCTTCAGTCTCACTGCAATAAATTTCTAACTTATTTTTTGAGTGTGATACTGAAAATGTTTGTACCAAAATTACACTTGTGTGAAGGGAGAAAACAACATAGACATTGTTTGGGCTTCTTTTTTTTTTTCAGAACAGAAATAAGACACTGAGTTTCTTCTCAGGCTGTTTGGATTGAGGGGTTAGACTACAATGTATATCCAATAGTATATTCCATTAATTTAGCAGGCAAGATTAATAGGGATAAAATTAATAAAGATAGTTTGATAAAGAGGATCAAAGAATGTACCTGCCATGCAAAGATGTTTTTAATTAAGGAGCACAAGCAAAATTATTGAGATTTGCCTGCAATGCAGAAAGAAGCTGTGAGAAAAGAAAGCCATAAGGCCCAACCATACAAAGATGGCTGAGCCATCTGACGCAGGCAACAACTGAGCAATAAGCTACAGTTGACTGCACAGATCTCTTTGATTTATTTTTTTATGTAAACCTCTGCTTTGACAAAGAAAATCTGTAACTACTCTTCCCTTGTCATCAAGGGCTTATGCCTGATTATAGGTATTAAATAGCAGGAGTTACCTGCTAGTGCAAGGGAGCTGACTATTCCAAAATCTTCAGTGGCTGTTTTTATCAATAGTTAGAGATCTCTGAACAAAGGAGAAACTGGATCAGGGCATGTGTTAAAGTATTTTATTCCCAAATGATCTGTCTTCATTGATCAAACTATACTCTACCAGAGCCAATATTATTGCAGGTGTCTTGCCAAGTGATATCTTCATTAGCATATTTTTAAAAAATACTCATTAAAATAAAAAATTAAAGAAGAAAAAGGAAATAAATAATCACCCACACTGTGAATACATACATGGACAAGAATTCCAACTAGAAAAGTAGTTGGAAATTACAAGCACACTAATTATTTATGCTTTTTCTTATCTTCTTCAAGATCTTGTTAGATTCTGCTGAGGTAAAACTGAAGAATATTCAGACTGCACTGACCCATATACTAAGTAAAATTAACACAATCAGAAAAGATATGGCAAAAACTGACTTCTAGGAAGTATTAGCAGAATCCTTGTTACATTGTGGAATAATTGGTTTGCTATACATGCCAGAAAGCCAAAATAGTGTGTCTAAGTTGGTAAGAAAGTAGAGGCTGACAGCAGAGGGAATTAAAAAGAGCCTTACAAGCAATGTAAGCTGTTTGTTATACCAACCTGTAAGGACTGAGTCAAAAGATTAAGTCCAGAAAAAAGACACTAAAAAAGGACAGAAGTTTCCCTAGCAGAAAAACTTATTAAAACCAGTCAGTCAGTTGGCTACTGTTTGGTGGTTGGTTTAGAGACAGAATTGCTAAAATATAATTAGCATAGGTGATCAGTTATTAAGAATAGTTTTCTATCTGCAAGAATAATTATAAACAGATCAAAAGGTTTCTTAGGGGGTTCATAAATCTTTTTCACTGCAGGTTTTTTTTTAAAAAAAGAAGGCAGCCAAACAGATTTCAGGATATGGAGTCAGGTATATTTATTTTCCTTCTTATAGGACAGACTGAATAGACCTCCTGAGGCAAGTCTGTTTAGAATTCTTTTAGATTTTTTCTTTCTTCTCAGCCTGTGTGAAAAACCTGTATTGCGCTACAGCCAGGTTGTCATGAAATACCTTGTTTTAAATTTAGTTCTGGGGAGCATTCAGGATTGTAATACTGATAATCTGGTTTTAGAGGCGCTTTAAGATTATTTGCAAGGCAAAAAACTGTTCTTGAACAAAGCAGTTCTTAATATTTCTTGCAGTAATTCCCTGATTTTACTATCCCCAAATCAACAATAGTATAGGTAATGTCTTTCTGCCTTCTAATATGATGAAGCTAGATATTTTTCACACTACTTTTTTTTTTAAGATTGTCTTTGTTAATTTTTAATAGACTCAGTATTTTATTTCCTCTGAATAGATTTTTTTTTTTTCTACACAAGGTAACACACTATATCAGACATCAATTTCAAAGAAGTAGCCTTTGAAGTTAATTTGTGTTTCTTGCAAATCTTTCAAATGTTTCTTTTTAAATGGAGAGTCAATAGCAAGGACAATCATTTCTCTCCTTGTTATTATTCTCACAGTCTCCTAAAACATTATATTGACATTTCTATTGTTTGGTTTAAAGTATTTCTCTATACAAAATCTGAACTGATGATAAATTCTAGCAGCCAGAAAATATGATTAAACCTAAAAAATACTAAAGAATTTTGACTACTGTTACATAGACCATCCCTTGTAATTTTCTAGAGACCATTAGTTACGTAGGGATACTTAATTTTGGGAAGATTGGTTTGGGTATGATTGTCCTTTTCTGCTGGAATAAGAAAAGCAAGAGTCTGGGAAAAAGGGAAATCTCAGCTAGGCTTGGAAGGTGTTATTAGTAGTGTGTCTTGCAAGTCATCCTGTCTTGGGCTGCAGGCTTTCTGACAACCTCACTAGCTTGCAAAATTAGGATAGGTTTCAGCCTGAATAAAAACAGATTAGTGAAGTCATGCATGAATTACAGATCTGCATGAGAGGAGGGCTCCTCATAACAAACCCTTATCCATTCATCTTTGTTAACGGGACTTCATCTCAAATTGCTCTTACCCACACAGCAAAATCGTCTCCTGACCTCAATACTTACACGCATCTTCACTCACAATCTTTCAATCTTTTGTCCTCACAGAAGGATGTCTGTAAAATAACACTAAAGAGAACAGTGATAATGATTTATGATAACCATCTTCCCTGAAGGAAACAAAGGATAATAAAAAAAAAGCACACAGGTTTGGATTAATTTGCAGCATTTCTGAAAGCGATACAATTTCCTTTTAGTAGAGCTTTTTTTTTTTCTTCTTGAATGTATGTCTCAATTTTCCACTCATAAACATTTCAGATTTTGTGAACTCAGTCTTAAAAACAGTTGTAACATAAGAAGTCTTAGCACTGCACAAATCTTTCTGACCAAAGAAACAATTATTGTCTGCCTTGTATTATAAACAGAAAT